>NC_054704.1:49489641-49789641 GCF_016097555.1 Gigantopelta aegis
TGAAAAAAACATCATATATCTTCGGAGTTCAGCTATAGTAGTCAGCAAACACAAACTTGTGCTATACTGAATCCCACGTGCTTGCAGTTTCTGTTCACTGAATTTTAACCCATTGTAATCTTTGTTTTCATGGTGACTTGCAGATAAGTATAATTCTAATGAGAATCGTGAGGATGGGAAGGGATTTGACAGAACATAACATAACATTAGTATAATAAATCTAAATCCGAGCCACAGCAGAAATCATTCTTAAAGCGACATTCCTGAGTTTGCTGCATTGTAAGATGTTTCTCTTAAAGCGACATTCCTGAGTTTGCTGCATTGTAAGATGTTTCTCTTAAAGGGACATTCCTGAGTTTGCTGCATTGTAAGATGTTTCTCTTAAAGGGACATTCCTGAGTTTGCTGCATTGTAAGATGTTTCTCTTAAAGGGACATTCCTGAGTTTGCTGCATTGTAAGATGTTTCCGACTAATAAAATATTTCTACGATTAAACTTACATATTAAATATATTTTCTTGTTTAGAATATCAGTGTCTGTATATTCAATGTGTTTCTGGTCGTCTGAATAATTTTAGGAAGCCCAAACTGTCTTCAAATAATATTTTAGGAAATAAAATGAAATTTAACCTAGTAAAAATATTAGAACGATCCGAAATACGTTTTATATACAGCCACTAATATTTTATGCAGAAAGATATATTTGATATGTAATTACAATCGTTAAAAAATCTTTGTTAGTCAATAACATCTTAAAAAGTGCAGCAAACTCAGGAATGTCCCTTTAAAAGAATGGATTATGGCTTGAACTGAAGAATGTATTACATACCTATTCAATCTGACTATATAGTGATAAAGACATTTTGAAACCGTGTGATAAATTTATTTGTGTATCTAGATCGGAACTTTTAAATGGGGAATTCCCATTTTATTTTTATTGCAGTTAGCGCCTTTTATTTACTGATGTCATGTATGATTTACAAATTACGTCACATCGTATTTGAAACATTACACAATGCTGCCACAGAGTAAGATTCTTAACGTTAAGTAAATCCATTAAAGGAGTTTTAATCATAGATTTAACAAAGTATTGTTATGGCTCTAAATTAAAAACTGTTTTTGTAAAACGTTGTTTTCGCTTCCTATTTATTGGACTCGTTTATTTTGCGAAAGAACATATCACTCGACCACTATGGTTCATTATATAGGGTGACAAGGGCAGATAGAGAGAGACACACACAAGCAGAGAGAGAGAGAGAGAGAGAGAGAGAGAGAGAGAGAGAGAGAGAGAGAGAGAGAGAGAGAGAGAGAGAGGAGGAGAGAGAGAGAGAGAGAGAGAGGCAGACAGACAGAGACAGAGAAAGGGCGACAGGGGAAGGAATCAGACACATTGATAGGGAAATTGAGAGACAGGGAGGGGATACACACACACACACACGCACACACACACACAGACATGTATATATACATTTATTATATAATATCTTACACTTTCAGTGCATCAGATCACATATTTTAAGTATTTGATAACTTTGCAAATTAGATGTGAATTAATCAAAGTCACGGCACTAATTTTATTAACATTTAAGCAAACGTACTAGGGTGACACTCCATAATTGTGTATGCCTTCACAGTCAAATAAAAACACTTTGGTAATAATAATAATAATAATAATAATAATAATAATAATAATATATATATATATATATATATCAGGGTTGAAAATTAGCAGTCGTCCGGTCGCCCGTGACCTTTATTGGATAAGGGCGACTAAGAATTTTACAAAGGTAGTCCGTTGGGTGATCATCGACTTTAGGGTCTGGCGAGTATGGTACCAGTTGAAAAAAGACATTGAAACTGAATTGAATGTGACAAAACACACCGCGTCTGTGTTAGCGCGAACTACAGATCTGGTAGCAGAATACATAGCACATGCTCTATATTTTGACAGCGCCAGACTCGGGTTCTGTGGGTTTGGGCCGGGTCTTTCTAATAATAGAGCTCAAAATGTATTGAAGACATTGCATGTATTTTTAAAATCTGGAAGTTGTCGGCTTATTGGAATGGACTGGATACACCATAATTATCTAGTAGAGCTACTATCTGACAATTGCTATTTAATGTTATGGTAAAAAGGAATCAAATTTAATTAGCTTACATTATTCTGGTACTAAATAAAAATCTTGTAGTTTTAACACACTAACGTGAGCGCACAAATAACAGTGAATTGTTTCATTACTATAGGGCGTATTCCAAAGGTCAGTTAACGGATTGTCGTTGTCGGTATTCTTTTACGTTTAAGAGATTTGCATAAAATAAGAACTGATCTAAAGTAACATCAAGACTTACATGGGTCAATATCAAATATGGTAACATGAGATTTTAGCATAATTTCTGAAATAAAATACTGATGGTTTTTTAACTATTGTCCAAAATATATTACAAATATGTGTGGTTTCGTGTATTGATGTCAAAGTAATATTCTGTGAACAAAATTGGGAAATATATACATTTTATATATTAATTTAGAGCCGGGACCCAAAATATTACCATTTTTGATATTAACCCACATGATGACATAACCGTCCAAATATTACTGTAATAAACAATAAGTACATTTGTTTATGCTTTGTAATATGATAAGTCTGGGGCGTAGCCAGAGAGGAAAATAAATATCAGTGTCATCGGGAAAATAAAATAAACCTGGGGAAGTTCCAGACAAGCAAGCGCCTCGTCTTCCTCATGCTGGCTACACCATTTTAAGTACATCGTATATTTTGGTAAAAAAAAATCAAAACAAATCACAGATTTATTTTTCTTTCGATATTTATTTTATTATTAACCTTCTACTGTAGCATTTACAATATTCATATTAAACATACACGTGTAGGTGCTTCGTCTATAGGAGGACAGCCACTCCCGAAGAAATCCTTTACTGGAGATTTTACCGTCTTCCATCGCCACAAAATGTATTTCATTCCTCTTGCATCGCTATAAAGAGGACTGCCACCCCATACTAGTTTATATAATACAGCACGCGCAGTTCTACCTTTATTCTCGTTGTACTGCATTATTTCTTTTACTTCATAGGCAATGCAAGTCAAGCTGCATTACCTGGCTGTTCTAGCATTTCGTCTTCACCCCTGTTTTAAAAATGACATTTAATCTGTATAACTTAATGATAATTTGTAAAGAAACATTTTGATTTATACTAGATTTCGTTTTTCAAAAAATATTATTTAAATTGGTATGGGGTTAAAACTTAAGAAAAGTTTTTTTTATATGAATTTGTAACTTTATTCATTATGAAAATACATGTCAATTCATCGGTTTTCTTTTGAAGCAAACATACTATATACGGTGAGTACATGCTTATTATTCAACAAAGAACATTCTAGTTTTCATTTTGGCTGTACAGTTAAATTTCAATGTGATAATTGAAGGGCTAGTTGAATTTGAGAAGGCCAGTACGATTATTTTTTTCAACTGGCTCTGCTGGCGACCATGGTTTTCATGTTAATTTTCAACCCTGATACTCTTCAGAAAAAGTAGGGGAACCTGAAATATTAATGTTATGCGTTTTGACCACAGACATCCTACTAAAGAACTTTCAGGTCTGTTTGTCAACACACCGAAAGCAATTCCATAGTTTGCACATGCATCACGCAGTTGCCCCGTACACGTGCGTGGAGTGTCATTCTCCATTTTGACAATTTCCAGGAAGGCCCATTAATCACCGTGGAACATTTCACTTCTGACCCCAATCGTCCTTCAAGATCTTTGGTGGTCAAAACCTACTGTAATACTGAACTACCGGTTGTAATGTTTGCCCAATTAATTATAATATAACCATTCCCCACAGCTAATATACCTTACAATTTTGGCAATTGTAAATTCATATTAGCGTTCACCTACTTTTTTTGAAGAGTATATATATATATATATATATATATATATATATATATATATATATATATATATATATATATATATACACACACACACACACACACATACACACGCGCGCGCGCGTACGTGTAAAAGGAAGGGAGGGAGAGAGAGATTAACGACGACTTCTGTAGAAAATCGAGTATGACAAGTACATTATTTTGGACTTACGTTTGACACATGTAGGTTCTATCCAACCATCCTGACACCCATCTAAACACCGACCTGTGACTCGATGACACATCTGGCGATTAAAACAATGGCTTGCACTACAGCTCTCCGAACAGTTCACGCCATATTTACCAATACTGCTGCAGTCTATAAAACAATACAATCAGGTTGTCATCATAATATCTGTCATTCTATTCTAGTTTCGTTGTGTTTTTATTACATATATCACGGGGTCACCACTTTTATTGTTGGGTAAAGTGCACCACAAACGTTGCTGGAGTTAATTAAAGTTTGTTTTGTTTAACGACACCACTAGGCCACATTGATTAATTAATCATCGGTTAGTGGATGTCAGACGTGGTAAGTATGACAGTGAAGTTAATTATTCCTAAATACTAACTACATGTATTACAATACCTTTGAACAGTGTTGGGCAATTTCACAAAACATCGTTTTAAACCCAAGTGGTGCTAAATCTCTAAATTTCAGGAGTATGTACTGGTTACTTGTGCAAAGTGGAAAACCCAAGGAATCGGATGGAGACAAAATGCTGAACCTCTTTGTGCACTACTTGGATGAAATTATGAAGGCAAATGACTTCCTATTTTCATCTTTCACTCCATACAGCATGAGAGTGGACACCTTCCACTATGTTCACATGCTAGGCAGTGATTCCTTTCTAAAGTTATGGGACATCACCAACACAATGCCTGTTCTCTCACATGGACAGGCATCAGTTGAGAGAGAGGTTTCACCATTAACAGGGAATGCAGTGAGGACAATCAAACCACCAAAGGAAGGCCTCGTTGCTAGGAGAATGGTACTTGACCACATCAGGTCAGCAAGGGGAGTATTGAATGTGAACATTAGCAAAGAGGTAGAGTTTTTTTGTAGAAATGCAAGAGCTCAATACTACACCGACTTGAGAGACAATGCATAGAACGAGGAAACCAAGAAGAGAAAGTGTAAAGAAGAGAAGGAAACCATCATCAAGAAGAAGCAGAAACTTGAAGCTGAATTTGCCAAACTGCAAACAGAACTTAACGAACTAGAGAAGTGAACTATGCAGACAAGAAAAACAATAAAATATAACATATATCATTATGTTGCCAAAATATTCTGGATGCTAAAATTCTAATTCACATGTAATTAAAAAAAGTCATAAATTTTTCTCTTCCTATCGAGTATGAACCCTGAGTTTAGTTACTTTGCAAGTATTTGGTAACTTTTAAATGCAGAAAATTACGGAATAGGGATCAAAGCAAAGACAAAAGAACAGTATTTTTGTCTTTTATTTTAATTCACTGACTGTTTTCAGTCGTGAAGTTAGTAGCCTAGTCTTGTATATAAATAATGTATTATGTTTACGACTGTTAAACTAATGTTATAAATGCATACACTACAGGTAATACAGTTCAAAATATACATCAATCTTTTGCAATAGATATCAAATAATTGTAAAAGTAATACAGTTTAAAATATACACCAATTGTTTGCAATAGATACCAAATAACTGTAAAAGTAATACAGTTTAAAATGTACATCAATATTTTGCAATAGATACTGAATAATTGTAAAAGTAATACAGTTCAAAATGTGCATCAGTCTTTTGCAATAGATACAAAAAAATGTAAACATATGATGACTAACCAGGCCCATAGGAACCACCAGGGAGGGCGGGGGGGGGGGGGAGGGGGGCAGAGTCTTGTGCCCCATACCCCTCTCGAGAACGAAAATGTACTCTCTGTTATGTCCTATATATATAAAGGTTGTGCCACCAACTATGGAGGCTGTGACACTCCCCCCCCCCCCCCCCCCCCCCCCAACTAGAGGTTGTGTCCCACCCCACATAAAGTTACGATGGGTTTTTTTTAATTGGCTACAGATAACTATACAGCACTGGGGCCTAAATTCACAAAACATTGCAACTTTACGCTTTCGGTCAAGCCTTAGTACGTTTAGCGTCTAATCAAACGAAAAGTATTTATTTATGTATATTTCAAACTAACTTTTTTCAGTCGTAAATTTACGCTTATGTACAAAACTGTAGGCTACTAAGCACACAATTAAGCACACAATTTAAACAAATATTAATAAGTACATACAGTAAGTTCGAAATATACATATAAATAATTTTATGTCGTTTTTAGACATAAGAAATAAATGTATATTTCCGGGAATGTGCCAAAAAATTAAAATAAGAATAGGTTGGCTTTTTGAAAACAAAAGTCATTATCATCATCATTATTATTATTGTTACTATTATTTATAACTACATTCATCCGAAATGGTCCAGATAAAATGTTATGTATATATTATTTTCACCTAGATATTAATATCAAATATCGAAAGAAAAAAATAAATACATTGAAAAAAAGAAAAACCAAGTGTTAGCACTTATGACTCGGTAGGGTCGGGTTTCCGAAAACACACATTTTTTAAAAGCTTATCATAAGCCATATTTCTCAATTTTATGCATGATTATATAATAATAATAATAATAATAATAATAATAATAATAATAATAATAAAACTCCACATGTAAACGTAAAGTGATGATGTTTTGTGAATATTGGCCTCTGATCTTTATACAATGTTTGGAACGGACAATAAATTGTTGTTTTTTGTGTTTTTTAATGACACCACCAGAGCACATCTATTAATTAACATCTGGCTACTGAAGATCAAACATTTAGTAATTCTGACACTTAATCGTCAGAGGAAACCCGCTACATTTTGTCATAGTAGCAAGGGATCTTTTATATTCACTTTCCTCACAGTATGCCAGACTTTTATGTAATTGGTATATGGTGGTAAGAGCCATAAAATATAAACTGAATACTATACATGTCTATTGAAAACTTATACTTGAACCTCAACTGAATATAATTCAGACAATAAAATAACTTGAAAAAAAGAAGAAAAAAGAGAACAAATGTGTTTTGTTTAACGACACCACAAGAGCACATTGATTTGTTAATCATTGGCTATGAGATATCAAACATTTGATAATTTTGACAGATAGTCTTAGAGAGGAAACCCGCTACATTTTTCCATTAGTAGCAAGGGTTATCTTTTGTATGCACCATTCCACAGAAAGGATAGCACATATCACGGCCTTTGATATACCAGTTGTGGTGTACAGGCTGGAACGAGAAATAGCCCAATGTGTCCACCGACGGGGATCGATCCTAGACCGACCGCGCATCTGACTGGCATTTTACCACTGGGCTACGCCCGCCCCTAACTTGAAAAAAGTATGGTAGTTGCGTAAATACGATTCGACCTGATACTAACCTGTTTGACAATGTTGACCCGTAAAGCCGTTTTCACATAAACCACTTCCTGGACACTGCCCAGTGATAAAATCGCAGGGTCCATCTTTACAGTAACAAAACTGCCTGCAGTCACCATATGTTCCCTTAGAACACACTATAAATAAATAAATCAATAAATGATGAAATGAAAAGAATTGAAATGAATTGAATTGAATTGAATTGAATTGAATTGAAATGAAATGAAATGAAATGAAATGAATAAATAAATTGTATTTAAATAAAGATATAAAACTAGATTGGCATCCACTGCTACCCAATTTAGTTTTTTTGTTTTTTCAATGTAGGTAGGGAAAATTAGCATAACACCAGACCCACATAACATTTTGTAATACATTCCACAAATCCAAGTCGTTTATATTACATAATTATAATGTTCTCCCTAGTAGCTTAAAATCATTTCAAAAAGAAGAAAACAAGTTTATTAAGAAAGTTCTACCTTGCTCTGATATATCACATTTATTAGAATCGGGATAAGCATTTTAAAGAATACCACTTGGTGAAATTTATACAAATATTAAAACAATTATAAAAACTTAAACAAATTTCAAAACTGCTTTGAGCTTAACATTAGAGTTACATTCAAGAACCTGGGAGGTGTGCAGTTGAAATATTTATTTACTGAGCATTCGTATCAATTATGAAAGCCTTCCTTGAAAAGAATCACGAGTCAAAGAACAGTTTGAAAAACGTTTAAATAAAGTTCAAAATGACGTTGGTCTTGACCTAGCATCTCAGTTATAGTACTGAATGTGTACAACTGAAAGATTTATCAGGAGCCAATTCAAAAAAAACTCTCGGAACTCTGCGTCTCGTAGTGCCATGCAAAAAGACATCGCAAAGATGATGCGATGTTGTTTAACAGAGCCTAAGATAGCTTTGCGGGCATAGGCGTATGGGCTCCCATTTGTGTGTGTGTGGGGGGGGGGGGGGTGGGGGGGGGGGGGGGGGGGCAGACTGGCTTTTGCCTGAATTAAACGAAAATTCCAGAATCTGGATAACAACATTTATTCATATTAACACTACCACAAAACAGCTATATAGGATTGTAAATGAATCACCACGCATGTTTACATGGATTACAACTAATTTTATGGGTAGAATGATGGAAATACATGGTAAAAAGGTCTCAAGTCAGCACATTTTCCCCGAATATCTAACAATTTTACCCGAATTTGAGGTTTTGCTCCAGCACTAAAGCTCGTGACAACTGAAAATTATTTCACTCGGGACATAAACATGATACGAAATGAAAGCTCGTTTAATTAATATCCTATAAATAATAACATAAATAATAATTTTTAAAAAACCTCTTGCAACTCTGAGTCTCTTAGTGCAATGCAAAAAGACATGCAAAGCAGATGCGATGTTGTTTAAGTGAGCCTAGGTAAGCTTTGTGAATTAGGCTCCTGGTGAACCAATTAATGTATCAAACATGAAAGCTTACAGTCAAATAATTTCAGAAAATTTAGTTGGAAGGACTTTTCTTAAACACTGTGACTAACCCTAACCTTAAAGGGACATTCCTGAGTTTGCTGCCATTTTAAAGATGTTATCAACTAACGGATACTTTTTAACGATTGTAATTACATATCAAATATATTTTCCTGCATAATATATTAGTGGCTGTATATTAAACGTGTTTCTGATCGTTCTAATATTTGTACAAGGTTATATTTCATTTTTATTTCCTAATATATATTTTTTCGTACGTACGAAATTATTTGAAGGCAAAATCCAGTTTGGGCTTCTTACAAATATTAAAACGACCAGAAACACATTGAATATACAGACACTGATATTTTAAACCATAAAATATATTTAATATGTAAGTTTAGTCGTAGAAATATTTTATTAGTCGGAAACATCTTACAATGCAGAAAACTCAGGAATGTCCCTTTAACCGTAACTCTATTTATAATAAGTACACTGTATTTATAATGTTCTTTATACGTGACAGTGCCAAAGGAAGGTCCTACCATTTAGTCAAATCCCAAGTGTCCTTAAATTCTGATTATATAATGTACATGGGATGGGATGGGACAAACAAATCCTACCATAAACTTCAACTTCACAAAGTTCCATGTACGCATGACGCTCGTAGCTCTGGCCGCTTGTTTCGGGAGTTCCCCTCTCGTTGTAAACAAACAAGGCCTTCGTCTTAGTCGTAATGTTACAGTTCACATTAACAATGGACTGAATGGAGTCCTTCTGATGATGGTAGCAAACTCGCCACTCCTCATCAACGTCATTCAGGTAAAGTGTAAATCGGCGGAAACGTTTACGCAGGTCTGAAAATAATGAAAAACATGCTGTAATTAATAAGTTGTCGTTTTCTGCTTTTCATAGATAAGCAGAAAAAAATAATGTCTTCATTTTCCATATGTGGTAAGGTTGTAATGTTCATTCATGGGATACATTGTGCGTTTGTGATGTTGTGCACGTGGGAGTCGTGACTATGGTGTTATTTAGAGGAGCATGTTCGGGTAGTGAAGTTATCCAAGCCTTGAACAGCACACAAACCACGCGGTTTTCATATTGATTTTTTTTAGTCATTCATTGTAGATGTAGTGGCTGCCAGTAGGTTTTCCCCGAGTTTTTAGCGTTTTGAGTTTTAGGTCTTTTTTTTAACCTGGACAGTTTTGTGAAGTTTACATTGGTAATGGATTTGTTAGTTACCATGTTTGTCATTCAATATGGTTTAATGAATGCCGGCTCCATTTCCACCGGGCTAATTAATTAATGGTTTTTTCTTTAAATGGGTTTGGAAATAGAAGGGATGTATATGTATGAAAACAGTTGACTATTGTCCAGCGGCCGCATTCATCCATGTTGACAAAAACAACACCAATTAGCCGAGACCCTACATTTGACCAGTTGGTACCATCCGAGGGCACCAAACCTAACTATACTTTTTTGATAGGTGTATGTATCTGGATCACAAAACAGCATGATGGACTTTTCTGCAGAGTACCTTAAGGTCAGAAAATGAGTTTTAGTAGAGAGGGGGTATTTTTCTAAAATTTTAATAACGTTTCTCTGTGTTAATCTGTTTGCCAATAAATAGATAGTTTTAATCACACAAACAGAAACACACTTGTAAACATTCACCAGGAATTCACATCAACTGGGAAGATATTTTTATGTTAATGAATGAATTTTATGGGCCAAGGAATTCATTTATAACAACCTCTTGCTAACTGACATATTGCATTGTCATTTCAATCCAAGCTGGTCATGAAATGGCCACCAAGTGTAAGAAGTGGCCATATCTTACATTCTGTATACTAGTATATATATATTCCCCAATGAATAATTTATACTTCAAATAAAGTTTTATATATATATATATATATATATATATATATATATATATATATATATATATATATATATATATATATATATATATATATAAATATATATATATATATGCAAACATTTCAATTCCAGTAATCACTTTGTAATATAGATACATTTTTATCATTGCAAGATTCCAAAATGGTTGCAAAAACTAAGAAATGACCACTGTATTTGTAGCACGTAAGTAGCACGTAAAACAATCATTTTGAAACCAACTGCTACGTTGTAAGGGTAAACCTATCCTTTTCACCAAAAACCATTTACATAGAAGTTGATTGACATGGATCAGATAAATTGCTGTGATAAATAGGCATATGCACGTAAGTCACCAGTTACTAGTGTTTATACGAAGGGTGGCCGAAAGGTTCTGGTATTAATTATGAATAATGTATTGTACACTCATAACAGGTTGCATGTATTAAATACAATGTTTTATGCTCATATGTTGTATTTGAACCAAATACATAATCGTGTAGCATATCTCTACAATCATCAAAGTGGCTTGATATTCTCTGTTGATAAAAGATGGACAAAACTGGCTTCTACGCTGTCATTAAGTATCTCCAACTGAAAGGACTAACTCGAATAGCTATCCATGCGGCATTGGAATCAACTTTAAGAGATGATGGTCCTTCCTTTGTCACCGTTAACAGTTAAGAGGTGGGCAGCAGAGTTCAAGAGCAGAAGAGGGCGTCGAAAATGATCCAAGACCAGGACAGTCTTCAACGGATTCTACCAAAAAAAAATGTTGATAAAATACAAGGATGTTCGACGACTCACCACACATCACATTGCCAATACAGTAGACATTTCTCATGAGACAGTTAAGGAATAAATTGGATATAACAAACGTTTCACCACGCTTGGTTCCAATACACCCATGCACCTATTGCTGCTTTATATGACTGTGGCTTTGAACTTGTTAATCATTCTCCGTATTCACCAGATTTGACAACCCCAGATTTCTACCTCGTCCCAAAGTGGAAGAAAAAACTGGTAAGCATTATGCAAATGATGATGATATCATTTCTGCTGTTGAAGACCTTTTAATTCATCAGGAGGAAGCCTGCAACACTGGTGTGATCTATGCACTCGAGAATCGTGTAGACCGCAGAGGGGATTATGTTGAAAAAATAATAACAGACTCCGTCAGCGTAATTCATCATAGTTAGGCTCAGAACATTTCAGCCATCCCTTATACTTTTATCATTCTCATTTTCTATCTCTATACAATTGATATATACTTTATCCTTGCCTTTTGTTGACCAAGACAATTTATCTAACAAAGAGTATAATCGTGTGACGCCAACATTTCTCACCATAACATGGCAATTACTAGTATACAGGTATGCTTCAGCTATACCTAGAAATGATCGGCCATAACCAAATGAACTTAGTGGCTAATTATTAGCATGATTGAAAGGATTGCAGCAGTAATTTTAGCATTTGTCCCATGACAGCTACTTTTTTTATTCAAACTTTAGTATTGTTTTATTGAAAGGTACACCGAATTAGTTGCATAATTTGAAAGATGCTTCTTCTGATTTCTGTCCAATGATAGCAAGAACTACAATTGGCAATGGGGAAACAGCAATGAAAAAGGTTGCTTCTCATTTGATGACACATGACCTTCCAGGCTGTAATACTTCTGCATGCTATAATATAAAGGGTTACAAAAGCAAGAGTTACCAAAATTTTGCCTGAAGCATTTAAACCTATTAAACCTGGGGACTTAGATGCTGATATGGATAAGTCACCAGAAAGGCTACATTTAGATGGTACAGACGTTGATTGGTGAAAATACGAAGCTTTAGATCACTTCCACCAGTAACTATTCCACATGGAGTGAAACCATGTACCCTCTGAAATTGTCCGATTCATTTCAGCTTTTAAAACATATTTCGCCGACTGGGTAATGTTGGTGTTCAAGGTGATGCATTTTATGTCTGTGTGTTGTTAGGTCAGTTACGATTGGGTGATGTATATTCAAAATCAATAATATTTGCTAAGCAGCAACCCTTTCGTTGATATTTGATTGGGCAACTCCTTTTGGTAATATACATCTAACGGAATAACTGGAAACATATACTAGAAATTACAATGTTACGGCAAGAAAACTTGATGTCTGATGAGTTTGACGAGACAAATTGTCTTGGCCATTCAAATTTAGTGAATCTAGTGAATTATCAAGAGACAGAAAATGAGAATGATAAAAACTGATTCCACAGTCTTTACCAAAACATCACAGCCAGATTGACATTATAATAGACTTGTAATATTTCTTCTAAATAATTTCAAAATAGATTGGTGCACCATTAAGACATAGAGGTCAGCATAAGAATTGTTATTTTAGATGACATTTTAGATAACTTTACTTGTAGATATACATGTATTTTTAATGTATTGAACACCCTCAAAACTTAGCAATTGGATTCAAAACGATTGTTTCAGGTGATGCATATAACACATTTCTTTGTTTTTGCAGCCATTTTGTTAACCATCTTGAATTATGGAAACGATAAAATTTCTCAGTAGAAAGTTAATGCAAGAATTGAATTTCCTGCCTCCTATCAAACCCTGTATTTGAAGTAAAAATTATTGTTTGGGGTAAAAAAGAATGTAAGATATAGCCACATCTTACACCTAACGACCGTTTTCGGGGCCATCTTGGAGTTAAAAGATGATGCAATATCTCAGTTAGCATCTGTTATAAATGTATTCTTTGGTGAATAAAAAAGCCCTCAATTCCTAATTTCACATTCTTGCTATAGTTGATGTAAAATGAAATAAACTTAAATGTTCTTGTTCTGACTACTATAGTGGTGACCATCTTGGATGTAAATAATGTTGCAATGTTTTGATTAGCTGGGAATAATTCAATATGAATCCTCTGACACCTAAAACACCGTCATGAACATCAATAGTTTCGTCATTATTGATAAAGCATTGGCATGTGTCCAGTTGTGTTTTGACAGCCATCTTGGACGCCATCTTGAATATTTCAAAATGCTCAAGGATACCAAATTACACCTCTCGGATCCTTAATCAACACATACGACTGATGCAAAAACCACAAAGAACATTGTGGGTACCGATCTACTAGGTTTATAAGTGCTTTAGTAAACACTAAAACACGGATTTCTCAGATTTTTCGACCACCTGAATGATAAATGTTAAAAAGAGTGATAACTAGGTAAAGCTACCCTGTTGAAAAGTCCATCATGCATTTTTGTTTTGTCCTAGGGTGTACTAAAACAATTTTAACAGTTTTGTTTGGTGCCCTCAGATGGTACCAATTTTTTATCTGGCTCATGGACTAAATACAGGATTCCCAAGTCGAGCAAACGAAAGCACGTGCAGTGTGCACACGCGAAACAAACACGTTTTACCGCGGCGGGCTCCAGAATAGGAATGATCAGACCGGTGGGACCGTCTCAGGGCAATATAACTATTTATGGAAGGTCATGTGACAGGAGTTTGTTTTTTTACCAATAAGAATACAAATATATTTTTATTATGTAATATAACAAAAAACATACGCACGCGCACGCACACACACACAGAGAGAGAGAGAGAGAGAGAGAGAGAGAGAGAGAGAGAGAGAGAGAGAGAGAGAGAGAGAGAGAGAGAGAGAGAGAGAGAGAGAGAGAGAGAGAGAGTTTAATAGTATAAAAGAATCAAGAAAACATAAATTGTATTCTTCGAAGAGAAGACAACAAAGCTTTAAACTATATATATATATATATATATATATATATATATATATATATATATATATATATATATATATATATATATATATATATATATATACATACATACATACATACATACATACATACATACATACATACATGCAAACATACATACACATACATCACACACGCGCGCATGCATGCATGAATGCATAGACACAAACACATACACATGCACGCACGCACATACGCACGCATGCTCTCACGTGCATACCTTGTCTGTAGTACATCTTAACTTGGTATATTTGTGTTGGAGGTTCTATGTTAACTTGCCACGACGCCGACGTTTTGTTGAGACCAGTATGAGAACACGAACCATCGTAAATGTTTTGATCTCGATTCCCATCTACAGCTTTATTTGACAAGTACTTGAATGTATAGTAGTTCGAACTTTGCTTGGTCGATCCATTATAAGCAATATTTTCTGAAAAGAAACATAAAAACACATTTATCTCTCTGTGCATGTGCGTGTGCGTGTGTGTGTCATTCCAAATAAGGATCTCCTTTCTGTCCCTTCCGGAAAAATTAATGATTCAAATGTGTGTAATGTAAAACCTAGTGCTATATATTTGCAGATATTTAAAGGCATACTGTCACAGACCACTGACCTATTTAATGGTTTAACAAAGTATTACCTGAACAAACATAATTTGATTTGTCCATAAATGTACTTTATTCAACCATCTTCATAACCACCATACTGCATTTATTAATGATATTTTTTAAAAATAATTGAATTATGGCAATGGTCCGTAATTTAAAAACTAAAATTGCTGAGAGGGATGACATGGATTTCACTCCGTCATGGTTCAGTTAAGGTGATGCGATAGCTAGATTTGGTTTCCAACAATTAATGCCATTTTTATTTATTATCCATTTTTAGAGAAATAAGGTCCTTAAATCCGTGACAGTATGCCTTTAAAAATTATTAGCAATAAACAGAGTGTTCCGGACGGGACGAAAATGAATTTGGTCTCTACAGTTTTCAGGCAGTTTGAGACATAAAATGAGACCCACAAGGCCCAAACACTGAAAACAGTATACAATATGCAGCACAGCAGAGGCCGAGGAGAGCGGGGAAGGAAGGTAGGTAGATAGGTAACTGGTTTAACGTGCTCATATACCGCTAGGGTTTCGAGCGGGGAAAGTAGTCCACCTCTACTTGAGGACCGCTGAATTTACTTTTGTCCTACTACATATTATAAGCGAAAACAATTTGTCCAAAATGTTTCTATTTTCACCCGAGATGCTAGGAAATCATGTTTGAGGAATTTACTTTTATCCTACTAAATATAATAAGGAAAACCAACTGTCCAAAATATTTCTAGTTTCTTTTCTCTCTCTCTCTCTCTCTTTCTCTCTCTCTCTCTCTCTCTCTCTCTCTCTCTCTCTCTCTCTCTCTCTCTCTCTCTCTCTCTCTCTCTCTCTTTTACTCAGCAGCGGGCATTCGTCTTTCACTCTCAAGAACAGGCGTCTGAATTACCATATGTTAGAAACCTAATAGTCTTATTTATAAATTTGGTGTGATATCGTTAATGATTCATTCTTTGAAAGCTTTTCTTTGCTTAAATCTCAGGATAGGGTCAGTGTTTTGTAAAAAATGTGAACACGAGTAATTTTTTATGATTATATCCTGTGTTCTCGTTATGCGATTAGTGGCGATTAGTATCCGATTTGTCGGCCCAACAAAAATTGGAACGTATAAGACTAAAATCATTCTGATAGTCGCATAATGAGAACGCCGCTTTGACAATCGCCTGATTGTGCCTAACTCAGCCCACATGGGATTGTAGCAACTACAGAGCGGATCTGGGGGTAGGTGGGGTGGGGGGCTAGGGGCCCGGGTCCCCTAAATTTTACGGCAGTTATAATTTTATTATATTAATTTTCATTTTTTATGATCCCCCTCCAAACCTCCCCAAAGGTTCCCTTGGCATTCTGCCTCATGTCATTGGGGCCCCCTAAATGGGTTTTCTGGATCCGCCACTGAACTGTGGTGAAGATGTAATATCAGGATAACACGACCTGGCTTGTTTTTCTCTTCAATAGGAAATTAACCTTTGAGCAGGCATGTAGTGCTGGCAATAGAACAATATAAGCTGGAGGGTTATTGGTACTTATAAAATAAGTCATATGTATACAGAATTATTGGACTAGTGACAAACTAAGCAGCCTGGTATTCGGGCAGTTTAGACCTTTTCATCACTGTAAACTGTAAAGACACATCTAACGCATGCAGTTCGAAAATTATTTTAACCAAATTTAAGACATATTATAGTTGTTTTTTGGTTGGGTTTTTTTTTTTTTTAGCTCATAGGAATATATTTTAAAATGAAAGAAACCTTAACTTCGGTTTAAATGCCCGTAGTGTCTTCCTTTTTCAAAACTTATTACCGGCAGGTTCGTTGTTGTTTATTTGTTTGTTTGTTTGTTTGTTTTGTTGTTTTTATAAATATATTTGCTTTTGTTTGTTTTCATTAGTTTTGTTTTATTTAGGTTTTTTTATTTCTTGTTTTTCTAAAACAAAAAAAAGTCCAACAAACACTAAAAATAGATTGGAATTAGTTTTTTAACAGACGTGTGTAAAACAAAGTACTTAACACATATACCATACTTAAGAAAAATAATCTGTGGCAGACTGTGGCAATCAATAAACAAAACACCGTAGCAATATTTAAAAATACATATGGGATAAAAATAAAAATAAAAAGTATTTCTGCATTAATTAGACTCTTCTAAATATTATTAATGAAAATTTCCAAGATGTCTACCCCCCTCCCCCCCCAAAAAAAAACCCCAACCCAACAACGACAAAAAAAACACATGGCTAGCAGAAGAAAAACATTCTGTGTCAACCATGGGTGATCCGGGCGCAACCCCCCACCCATCCCTAATTCGCCAGGTGTGTGTGTGGGGGGGGGGGGGGGGGAGGCGGGACAATTGCATAATTAAATTTAGTTTTTATTTATTTTGCACTAAGATTTTCTTACTCGTTTGGCACACAGTTCCGTTCCCAGAGTGCCACCCTGGATAGCAGGGTCCCCGACACACTCCATTCACATCGTTGCACCCACCCGGGCAGTTGCAGGAGTAGCGGCAGTCAATCCCGAATCTTCTAAATCGACACGCACCTTGAACGATAAAAAACACAACCCTATCCGACTTATTGTTATGCTGGTTACGAAAAGGAAGGAAGGAAATGTTTTTTTATTTAACGACGC
The DNA here is from genome assembly GCF_016097555.1 of Gigantopelta aegis. Taxonomy (NCBI): domain Eukaryota; kingdom Metazoa; phylum Mollusca; class Gastropoda; order Neomphalida; family Peltospiridae; genus Gigantopelta; species Gigantopelta aegis. Next base: position 49,507,434 of record NC_054704.1, read on the forward strand.
ACTCAACACATTTAATTTACGGTTATATGGCATATGGTTAAGGACCACACAGATATTGAGAGAGGAAACCCGCTGTCGCCACTTCATGGGCTACTCTTTTCGATTAGCAGCAAGGGATCTTTTATATGCACCATCCCATAGACAGGATAGCACATACCACGGCCTTTGATGTACCAGTCGTGGTACACTGGCTGGAGCGAGAAATAGCGCAATGGGGCCACTGACGGGGATCGATCCCAAACCGACCGGCATCAAGCGAGCGCTTTACCACTGGGTTACGCCTCGCCTTGCTAGTTACGAAACCTTTTAAAATGCGTCCTTCACAGTATATATTATGCACTTCACCATATGAATGATATAATATTAAAAGAAAGAAAGCAAGAAAGAATGAATGAAAGAAAAATGAATAAATGAATGAAACAAAGAAAAATAAATAAGAAAAAATAAAGAAAATGTGACAGTAATGATAATTTGAACAATTTTTAGTAATTCTATATGCTACTGTTCATATGAGGCACCTCTAACAAACAAACAAACAAACAAACAAACTCGTAGAACAAAAAGCTGGAGATGTTATTTAAAGCAATAAAATATATTTTGAACACCATTTTAGAATATGTATCATGGGTATGACGGATTTCTCCTCACCTACAATAGTTGTTTTCTTTATTAATATGCTACGTACAATTTTTATGTAACACCATCTGTAATTGTCAGGTACGTTTGACATGTATATATTACGTTGTTATAATTTTATGTCGTTTTAAAATAAAATGGCCATTTCATATCTAATTTTGTTTTCTTGAGTTTGTATATTATACTATATTCTTCAAAACAAAGTAGGGGAACCTGAAATATTCATGTTAATATCAACTATTAGACCGAACATACGTTTTGACCACAGACATCCTAGTAAAGAACGTTAAGGTCTGTTTATCAACACACCCAAACACATTCCATAGTTTGCACATGCATCACGCAGTTGCCCCGTACACGTGCGTGGGGTGTCATTCTCGATTTTGACAATTTCCAGGAAGGTCGATTAATCACTGTGGAACATTGTTTCTGTCAATTCTGCTGATCATACAGTTGTTATTATTTTGTTTTTAGTAATTTTTATTGTTTGAATTTGCGATTTACTGATAAAAAAAACGTCAACTTTCAAATTTCACTTCTGACCCCAATCGTCCTTCAAGATCTTTGATGGTCATAAAACCTACTGTAATACTGAACTACCGGTTGTAATGTTTGCCCAATTAATTATAATATAACCATTCCCCACAGCTAATATATCTTACAATTTTGGCAATTGTAAATTCTTATTAGAGTTCCCCTACTTTTTTTGAAGAGTATATTATACTACATATCGTACTACTTGCAGTTGACTAGGATTTAACCGCGCTTCATAAATATATTTTAACTCATTTAAACTCCAACAGACAAGTCACAACTTAAAAGCAGATCCGCATACACAGTTAGCTACTACCTGTACACGTGACACCAAAATATTATCAGAATTATAGACCTACATACATTTAATTTGTCCCGAAGTGTACTTTAGTCAGCCAACAAGATAATCATGATATCCTGTTTGTCATCGATATTTTCGTATATAATAAAGGCAAAAAGAATACACATGAATATAATATATATCACAACTATATCATGAATATATATAAGAGAAAAGAGTTTGTAGAAAGGAACAATGATTATTTTGTATGAAAAACTTATTACAGGATCACTTTCTTTTTCCGAATAACTAGCATGTCCTGTTTATAAACAAAACAGTACAGCTCAGTAGAATGTCATGATGAATTCAGCTAAGATAAGATTGTAAAACAAGAAAAAAAAAAAAAAAAAACCTCCAATGTTCAGTAAACAATATACAGTACATGTGTGTTTGTACATATGTAGGTACGTACGTATGTATGTATGTAAGTATGTATGTATGTATTTTATGTATGTACGGTATGCATTTATGTATGATTATTAATATATTGTATGAAGGTTGAGGTTGACTGTTACATACATAGATATTAACGCACTGGCGCAGGGGATAATTAAATCATTTCTGGCCTCACAAATTGTACCCTGCCGTTGCTGGGACTTGAACCTATAAAAACGAATCGCGCAACTTGCAGACTTGCCATGTAAGTGTGTGTGTGTGTGTGTGTGTGTGTGTGTGTGTGTGTGTGTGTGTGTGTGTGTGTGTGTTCATTTATTCGGTTCGGCTAGTGGCGAAAAATATTACAGCCGTTCGCATGGTTCGGTGCATATTGTTACACTCCTGGCATATAACTGAATTACGCTACATAGCTATAAACGAGGAACAAAATGTATTAATTTTTCAACTAATGCTACTGTTTTAATTTTTTGCAGGACGTCTTATGATTCGACCGTTGGCTAGAAACGAACGTAGACATAATGCACACTTGAAGTGACGTTCTGTATGACCCTGCCTTTGATTCATTACCCACATCCGTCATGATCATGACAACTGCACACATTGTAAATAAAAAGTGAACAAATGGCGAATGAAATAATAATCTATCCTCAAACGGATGTGAAAAAACTGATTGGAATGATTAATGCAGCTATAACTTAGATTTATTGGGAGCCGTTTACGATATTAACGTATTGATACCATATACATTGACTTGTTAAAACAAGTTTGCTTTTGTTTAACGACACCACTAGAGTACATTGATTTATTAATCATCGACTAGTGGATGTGAAACATTTGGTAATTTTGACATATAGTCTTAGAGAGAAAACCCGCTACATTATTGTCATTAGTAGCAAGGGATTTTTTATAAGCACCATCCCAGAGACAGGACAGCACATATCACGGCCTTCGATATACCAACCGACCTCGGTGGTGTCGTGGTTAAGCCATCGGACATAAGGATGATAGATTCAGGGTTCGTAGCCCGGTACCGGTTCCCACCCAGAGCGAGTTTTAACGACTCGGGTGTAGGACCACTACACCCTCTTCTCTTTCACTAACCAACTAACCGCTAACCCATTGTCCTGAACAAACAGCCCAGATAGCTGAGATGTGTGCCCAGGACAGCGTGATTGAACCTTAATTGGATATAAGCACGAAAATAAGTAAAAGAATGAAAGAAAGATATGCCAGTCGTGGTGCACTGGCTGGAACAAGAAAAAATTGACATGTGAAGGTGGAGCTAAAACAAATTACTTTCCTTGAACTAATCTCAGGGGATTAAAAGACCTGAATAAACGGTTCCAACGATTACTATGGGGTGGGTGAGGGATCCGAAATAGGTTATTTTAAATTATTATGCGTAGAGAGTCTTTTAAACGTAAATAATTAATGAATGAATGAATGTTTAACGACACCCCAGCACAAAAATACACATCGGCGATTGGGTGTAAACGTAAATAATGCTTCTTCTTGTTTTTTTGAGGTGATCATTTCAAAGGCAGTCTCAGGCTCTGAATTCCATTCAGTAATCTTTCAAACAAATATACAAAACTTGATTCACATATATCTTAAACTTGTTTATATTTTAATTTAGAAGATTTAAAAAGAAAAACAGATTTTATTAGGGAAAGAGAAGAAAAAAGGCTGAATGGGCAACGAGCAAACGGATGACCTGACGAATGGGCGGAAGTAAAACTATTATGTGAAAGTGACAGACCGTAGTTTTTAAACACTACTGCGTATTTTTCACTGTTAGAGCCGTTTTTAATAATTGAAATCAAACATTCCTTAGATTTTATTGTTTAGATTATTCATTTCCGTATATCCCAAGTGTTTCTATTCATTCTGGTACTTTAATACCAGAAAAATATTTTTTTCACATTTTTACAAACGTAAGTAACAGGCGAACTGTAGTATATTTTTGAAAAGTATTTGTCCGTTTCAAAGTCACACAGTCTTGTTTCATTCTATTGTAACCTTATCCAAATGAGATACAGGTTTGCAGATTAACCAAACTTAATGTCCATTTTCATTGGATGAAACTGGGACCTGCGACTTTAACCTGACCGTTGTGTTCTATGTACACCTTCATACAAACAGATCGTGCTATGGTATAGAATACCAAGCAATAAAACTCCATGGTTAGTATATTATTTTTCGAAACAGTGGGGGATATAAAGCAAAGAAAGATGAGAAGAAGTAAAAATAAAAGACACTATTTAGGTTAACAGTAATTTCAAGTAAGTGAACTCATGTTATTAAAGGATATTGAACGTTTTCAAGGACAGCGAATGCGTTTGTAACTTTTATATCGGAGACCATAAAAACAACTGCACACACGTCTGACGAATTTGGTGTACGACTGTGTGTGACTACAGTATCCGTATACACGCAATCAGACCACTGACCTGTTGTGACCCTTACTTGACCATTTGTTTCACCGGACATACATGCACACACACACACACACACACACACTACTATAGATATCGGCTGGCCACCAAAAGCGGTAACTCTGCTGAATACAGAATTATACAAAACGTATGGGCACTGTAACTTTGATATTTCACACCCATTACCATATGGATATTTGTCACCTTCATATATGTATATCGGGTGACCATCAACACACACACCAAAAAACCGATAACCCTAGTGAATATGGAATTGTCTAAAACGTATGGAGACACTAATGTTAATATTTCACACTGTGACTCATTTCTACATGGGTATTTGCCATACTTAGTGAACATTTTAGGCTTATATTGTTAAAATGGCAACAGATTCAAACTAAAAATTCGGTTTTAAAACACTAATAAAATTGTTAACATTCAAGAAATTATTTTATTTAGTTTGTGGTCCATGTACACTCTCCAGTGGTTTTCTCTACATTACAATCAACACAGGTTTTACATTTAAAGAGTAAATTACATCTTCTAAATTTACAATTAATATTTTGTTTACCTGAATGTGTTTACAGTTTTAAAGATAAATTACTGACCTTCTTGTATAACTTTGCAAAAGACACATCGGCTAGTTCGGCATTTTAAAATAGTTTTATTGTTGATTTAAAAGTCATTTTAGAGTATTGGTTTGACATTTACAATATGTAATGTTTTTGTCATATATATATATATATATATATATAATTATTAGGGCTATATGAAGTAACGAAGCATATTATATCATCATATGTTTCTCGTCAATTGCAATTTACATAACAAACCAACCACACACCCACCCACCCCCATATATATATATATTGTATATGTCTTAATAACCATATTTATTATTATTATTAAATACTTTTAAAGTGAAATAATGTTTTTATCTTACCTTTTGTTCTGGGAAACGTGATGAATATACAGAGTAAAACGAGACAACCCAGCGTTGTTGTGTTCTCCATGTTTCAGTTAATATTGTAGTGAAAAATTAACGCGCATCGTCCGTCAATGATGAGGCAACGTTATTTCACACTTATGACACAAGTTGCACGAACATAACTTCATGTACTGTGGCACTGGCACGTGACTGGAACAATACGATATAGTTCAATATGATTTCACCAGGAAGTAAAATCCAAAACAAATGTTGATGTCTTACTGTGGGAGCTGGGAACAATTCGAATCACGCTCCAATGAACTGTGACTCATTCGGTGGCAATGTCTGCTTGCTTAAGGAGGTGTCCGCAGATATATACGCAGTCGGCGAGAAAATGTTTGTATAGAAAGGTCAACCCTGGTTTAAACCGTACAATTGTGTCTTATTGACCCAAACGTTCGGACGATTAACGTACTTGCAAACGTTACCCGTTAATGACGACGTATTTAAAGAAACAATAGTTAATCTCATATTGAACGACTAATTATAGAATAGTATTCATGCACGAGAGTTGAGTTAAGTTAAGGTTTGTTTTACTTAACGACACCACTAGATCACATTGATTTACTAATCGTCGTCTATTGGATGTCAAACATTTGGTAATTTCCAATCTAATTAAAATTAGCTCCACCAGTAGAGCTAATTTTAATCAGATTGGGTAATTCCGACATATACTTAGTCTTTGAGAGGAAACCAGCTACATTTTTTCCACTGGTAGCAAGGGATCGTTTATATGCACCATCTCTCAGGCAGGACAGCACATACCACGGCCTTTGAAATACCAGTCGTGGTGCACTGGATGGAACGAGAAATAGCCCAATGGGCCCACCGATGAGGGTCGATCCTAGGCTGACCGCGCATCATACTTTACCACTGGGCTACGTCCCGTGTACCTATGCACAAGAGTTTGAAGAAAGTTTTGACAAGTTTATGAAACAATTCATATTTCCATTTTATAATTAATTAAGATCCTTATTTTCGTGCTTATATCCAATTAAGGTTCAAGCACACTGTCCTGGGCACATATCTCAGCTACCTTGGCTGTCTGTCCAGGACAGTGTGTTAGTTGTTAGTGGTTAGTGAGAGAGAAGAGGGTGTAGTGGCCTTAAGAACGCGCTCTGGATTGGAACCGGTACCGATCTGCGAACCCTGTACCTACCAGCCTGTAGTCCGATGGCTTAACCACGACACCACAGAGGCCGGTATTAAGATCCAAACATGCTGTCCTGTGAACACACCTCCCCAATGGGCCTTCAAAATTACTTCCAAATTAAAGCTGGTACGTACCGATATACTATTAATGAATGAACGAATGAACGAATGAATGAATGAACATATTCCTTTTCTATAATCTCATCCCAACTTGTGTGTTCACTGAAGCATGTCGTATAATTCTTTTTATGACAAACTGTCCCCTCCCCTCCACCTCCAAAGACATAAATTGAATGCCATAGTTTTATGGCATATTTTGCCTACTGAACCAAATAATAAATCCATCCACTGAAATACATTTAAATAATAATAATAATTATATATTTATATGTAAAGAAAATGAATAAATTCGTGAATGCTTGATGACACAACATCGTGAACACAAACGCCATCTACCGGGTTTTATTAAAGTTTGCACTCATTATAGGTAGCACTAAACCAAATAATTTCCGGCTGGGTCAAAGTTGGAGGTGCACCGAACTTTTGATAGAGAAGTTAACACCACAAGTCCTGTGATTGGTTATAAATGTGACTGTGTTGGTTGTAAAAAACCCAGATAGTTTCATCTGGGCTAAACATGTATGCAATTTTATTTCATCTAGTACCACTGTTTCGAGTAGCCTTGTGCTTGAAACATATACCTGTGGAAAAAAAAAGTACTCAAATTTGGTGTGAAACTAGGGGTGTTGTAAAAACATCTGGTTATACCGAAAATGAGCCATTAAATGTACCATTTTCTTCAGTTAATATTTTGAAGTTGGGGTTGTAGTACTGATATTTATGGGTCATAGTTTGGTTGATATATTGCATATAGTGTTTTTAAGCACGAACGTCAACATGGTCGCCTATGGGATTTTATTTGGTATAGTACAACCTATAAGATGTTTCCGACTAACAGAGTATTTTTTAAGATTAAAATTACATATCAAATGCATGTTCCTGATTAGAATACCAGTACCTGTATATATCCTGTGTTTATGGACGTGCGCTAATGTCTACAAAAGTCATTTTTCATTTTATTTCGTGATATATATTTTTTCACACGTACGAAAGTATTGGGAGGTAAAATCCGATTTGGGCTACTACAAAGATTGGGACGACAACAAAAACCTTATTGATACAGACACTGATTGTCTAAACAAGAACACATATTTAATATGTAATTTTAGTCACCAAAAATGATTCTGTTACTGGGGCCACGTTCATGGTCAGGTTAAAGTTAAAGGCTGTTGGTTGTCTCCCCGGTTCTTGAAAACCCCCCACTAAAATCCGTTTGCTGCGGCCAAATTGATCCAAACTTTTAAAATGTTTTTTTTTGTGTTGTGTTTTAAAGACGCTGAAGTCTATATCAAAATCTATGCATTAATATGTAATAATTTTAGTCACCAACAAGGATAATCCTGGATTCTGTTACTTGAAAACATCTTACAATGGAATCAAATTGAAGATGAAAAAAGTCCTACATTTAAATGGTTTATATTTTGACGTTATTATATTTAATAAATTATATCACACAGTGTTCACAATAAAGAATGTTGTTTTTAATGCCCAAATCTTGAGATATCACAACTCAGTTCAGGTTGTGAGGGCCACTGTGATGTATTTAGCTGCTGTTTTCAAATAATATAAATCTACAAAAAATGCCTAATGTTGACAGAATTGATTGTGGTCATCTTAATTTTTCAAAAACCTTAAGTTTATTATGTCCAATACGTTCCAGATAAGACTAATAAGGCTTCTCGGCCAATATCACGACACTTCTGCATATGCTATTCCTCAACGTAGTGATCATTGTTAAAGTTTGTTTGTTTTGTTTAACGACACCACTAGAGCACATTAATTAATTAATCATCGGCTATTGTATGTCAAACATTTGGTAACTGTGACATAGAATCTTAGAGAGGAAACCCTCTACATTTTTCAATTAGTAGCAAGGGAAAAGCACGTACCACTGCCTTTAACCAGTTGTGGTGCACTTGTTGGAACGAGAAAAACCCAATCATTTGAATGGATCCACCGAGGTGGTTTGATCCTGAGACGCATGCACCCCAGGCCAGCACTCAACTGACTGAGCTAAAGCATGCACCCCCCCCCCCCCCCCCCCCCGGTACTCATTGTATGCAGATTTCAAACAACGCCATATCATTATGGCACAGAAGTTATTCCATCAGGGTTATGATGTCCAGGGACTCATGAGGGCATTCAAAACGTTTCATGGTAGACATTTGGAGGCTATATCTACTAAATACGATGCATCACTGACCAACTGGCTGATACTATTCCATATTTTGAACTTATGTATGCTTGTTCATCTCTTTGGCAAAACTCTTGCACACTTATTATTTTCTCATCGTTTTCGATGAAGTGTCATACTTGGCAGCTGTGGTGGCAGTAGGCCTACCCATGATGGGGCAGGATATCATCATGTCATCACAGTTGTAGTTATTCCAATGAGCTCTGTTCGGTGCTAATTTTGATTTAGTAAACTAGTCTGAGTGGCAGTCCTCTTTGTGACGATGCAAGCGGGAACGAATCTACAGTAAAGGATCTCCTCGGAAGTGCCTGTCTTACAGACGACGCACTGGATAGAGATTCATGGAATCAGCCATAATTTTGCCAAATGCCCATTCGACTCTGTATTGTGCGGAGAAAGAAAGAAAAACATGTTTTATTTAACGACGCACTGAACACATTTTATTTACGGTTATATGGCGTTATATGGATCCGAACCCAGTACCTACCAGCCTGTAGACCGATGGCCTACCACGACGCCACCGAGGCCGGTTTATATTGTGCGGAGACACAGCCCTGTTACAATTTTGTCGTTCAAATTTATTATTACGACATTCGAACCTATGTTAAATAGTCCCTAAAAGGGCTTCATAATAAGATGGCTGTATAATAAAAGTTAGCTCGAGTCACCTCTACCCCCTCCCCTTTGTCTGTATGTTGTATTAAATAAATATGTATGCTAAATCGCAGATAGTTAAACATATATACTTAATGACTGAGTGACTGATAACACTTTTATTTCACTGATATTTTAAGATATTTCACTAAATGTTATATAATAAAATGATGTACTTTAGATTATAGAGTTTGTACGATCTTTAGTGTGGTTTATTCTTTTATTTAGATCTTATTGTGACTGCGTGTGTCAGTTACCGACCAGGTGTTACCACCTTAGTTACACACACTTGGTACGTACATGTACGTGACTGTACTGTTATATGTATAATATTTATGACGTTGTAATGAACTTTAATTTGTTAAACATTAGTAATGAATGTATTATTAAAGTATGGATTGTGTATGTGTATAAATAATTAACATATGGTGTTATACCATGTGCATTGTGAATGTATTGTTTAGTATGAACCATGTATTAGTAATATGTGATTCAGTATGTCAGTGTGTCAATTGTCATATATACTCTTAAAAAAAAAAGGGAACTCTAATAGGAATTTACAATTGCCAAAATTGTAAGGTATATTAGCTGTGGGGAATGGTTATATGATAATATTGAATTAATTGGGCAAACATTACAACCGGTAGTTCAGTATTACAGTAGGTTTTATGACCACCCAAGATCTTGAAGGACGATTGGGGTCAGAAGTGAAATTTGAAAGTTGACGGGGTTTTTATCAGTAAATCGCAAATTCAAACAATAAAAATGACTAAAAACAAAACAATAACAACTGTATGATCAACAGAATGAAAACGATTGACAGAAATAATGTTCCACAGTGATTAATCGACCTTCCTGGAAATTGTCAAAATCGAGAATGACACCCCATGTACGTGTACGGGGCAACTGCGTGATGCACGTGCAAACTATGGAATGTGTTTGGGTGTGTTGATAAACAGACCTGAACGTTCTTTACCAGAATATCTGTGGTCAAAACGTATGTTCGGTCTAATAGTTGATATTAACATTAATATTCCAGGTTCCCCTACTTTTTTTGAAGAGTATATATCTATTTCTATGTAATGCCATGTACTGTATTCTTATTGTATTTTAATTTATTGTGTTGATCGTTTCAGGGTTTTAAAAATACTTTGTGTATGATGTTGAATACAATGCCATTGTCCTAAACCCTGCAGCTGTTTGTCGTCTTTTGGAGAACAAACCTAATGATGTTACATAACTACATGTACCTCCTAAAGACAGGACAGAAGGGGATAGATAGTGTTATAAATCTGATGAACAAAGCCATTATCCGCGATTAAGATCCTATCTATGTACAATTTGGAACGCTGCAATTTGGCAAAATAATGCTTCGTCTATAGGACTGCCACTTCCGAGGAGATCTTTTACTAGACAATAAATCTTTCCTGCACCGCGCAAGAGAACTGCCATTTCTATCTTGTTATTAAAATTGTTATCAGATACAAATACATCCACTATTAATAATTATATAAACTGCTTTTTTAAAACACATCTATACACATTTTCGTTTAACAACAAAAAACTTTTCTTTAACCTATAAACACATTTCTTTTAACCGAATTGTTTCTTCTAACTTATATACAGATAAACGGTTTCTTTTAAAGGGACATTCCAGAGTTTGCTGCATTGTAAGATGTTTCCGAGTAATAAAATATTTCTGCGATTAAATTTATATATTAAATATATTTTCTTGTTTAGAATATCAGTGTCTGTATATTCAATGTGTTTCTGGTCGTCTTAATATTTGTAAGAAGCCCAAACTGGATTTTGTCTTCAAATAATTTCGTACGTACGAAAAAATCCGTTTTAGGAAATAAAATGAAATTTAACCTAGTACAAATATTAGAACGAACAGAAACACGTTTAATATACAGCCACTAATATTTTATGCATTAAAATATATTTGATATGTAATTAGTCGTCAAAACGTCTTTGTTAGTCGATAGCATCTTAAAAATTGCAGCAAACTCAGGAATGTCCCTTTAACAACTGTTTTATTTATTTTTAAATTTTAAAAATTATTATTAGTTGTTATAAAGGTTTGTTGTACATTATATTATGTATTTCTTTTAACAAAATTTAAACTAAATATATATGTATGTATGTATATATGTATATATATATACACACACATGTATGTATATATATATATATATATATACACACACGTGTATGTATGTATGCATGCATATATATATATATATATATATATATATATATATATATATATATAGTAGTCGTTTTCGAGTTGAAAGACGCTATTTTATAGAGTGCTCAACCGTGTGGGAGCCAGATACATCGTTAAAAGTGTATATTAATCTCTACATGACAGGCTTGTTTCGTGAGAGAGTTGAATTGCTCTCTCTCATCAGATGTAGATTTAATTACACCGTCAACGGAAAGCTGATGACGTAATGGACTCTGTGACGTCGAGGTTACGTCACTATGCAGGTCTATAGGTGATGTGTGGTATGCGTTACAAATTTGATTTAAAACCCCCCAACAAAAACGAATTTTGTGTTTAATAGTAAACATGGTTACGAAATCCACTTCGAAGGCAAATTCAGGTTCTCTTTCGGGGGGAAAAATAACAAAACAACCCCCTCCCCCAAAAACATAACAACCACCCCATAAAAAGAACTTCAACACCTTTGGGTAAATAGTTACATTAAGCTGTTGCGCGACATTTTTTTGTAAATTTCCATCTTAACGCCAGATAAGAGCTCTACCCATCTCTTCTAACGTCATGTTTTATTCGTACCAAGCTAAGAATATTGCTGCTTGTATCGGATACAAAATGGGGTATTTTTTCGTTATTTTTATTAATAACAACAATCAAGCATTAATTACTCTTTTAAGTTGGGCTAAGACCTCAGAAATCGGTGACCTGTCACATAACACTGAATATGGGACTGCATAAATCCGGTCTTCATTGTTTTCTGAAGTGGTATTTTCGTTAAGCTGACTCTTCATTCGTTTACACTATGCCGGTTTGTTCGGGTTAATTAATTAAGTATTTTACATTTCTGAGAAAAAAATCAATCCGGTTTCCGAAATTGATACGTTCCGGTTTTATCAGGTTTTTAATACATGGTTTAAGAGCAAATTCGGAACTATGATATTTGGCCGGTTTTGACAAGATTTCGATATGTTTAGGGTCCGGTTTAGACAGGTTTCACTGTACAATATATTTACTGATCCTCAACTTATTTAGAAGGATATATATTTTTTTAATGATTTTACCACGAAATTAATGGCATGAATAATTTGGTAACTCATCGTCCTACCGGCTTTTGGAATCTCCTAGTCCGAAAGGCATTTTGACAGCCAAAATGCTCAGGGTTACGGCTATGGAATGAATGAATGAATGAATGTTTAACGACACCACAACACAAAAATACACATCGGCTATTGAGTGTCACAAATGGTAAGTATATGAAAATATTTATATATACTTATGTAAAACCACAGTGTAAGGAGCTGTGGGGAAAAGTATAATACATAACATAAAATCGAAGTAAGTAAACCTTAAAACTTTGTATAGAAGTCAAAATGTTTCAAAAACTTTACAAATAATTCTGGATGGATAAAAAAAAGAGAAGAGGACGTATCAGATATTAAGCTGATAAGAACAGATACTACACTTTGATCTTAGCCAAAAGGCCGAGAAACGATGTCAATCCCTGATAAAATAGTTTCTTTTAACTTGCATATCTCGATCCTTCAAAGGGACATTCCCGAGTTTACTGCAAGATGTTTCCGTCTAATAAACTAATTCTATGATTAAACTTACATATGAAATATATTTTCTGGTTTAGAATATCAGTGTCTGTATATTCAATGTGTTTATGGTTGTCTTAATATTTGTAAGAAGCCCAAACTGGATTTTGTCTTCAAATAATTTCGTACGTACGAAAAAATCTTTTTTAGGAAATAAAATGAAAATTAACCTAGTACAAATATTAGAACAATCAGAAACACGTTTAATATACAGCCACTAATATTCTAAACAAGAAAATATATTTAATATGTAAATTTAATCGTAGAAATATTTTATTACTCGATAACATCTTAAAACATTGCAGCAAACTCAGGAATGACCCTTTAATATCCTATATAAAGCTGAACGAAAAAATCTAATACGTGACCAGGGCCGTATCTCTGCACAATGCAGAGTCGAATAGATATTTGGCAAAACAGTGGATGATTCCATGGATCTCTGTCTAGTGCCACTCCTGAGGAGATCCTATACTGGAAATGCACCCCTCTTGCACTGCCACAAAGAGGACTGCCACTCATTGACTGGTTTATAAAATCAAAACTAGCATAGACAAGAGCTTATTAATTAGAATGATGACATGCTAGGGCAGGACGTAGTACCACGACTGGTATAACAAAGGAGATTGTATGTGATATTCTGTCTGTGGGGTGGTGCATATAAAAGATCCCTTGCTACTAATAGAAAAAATGTACTGGGGTTCCTCTCTAAGACTATATATCAAAATTAAAAAAAAATTGACATTAGCCTATGATTAATAAATCAATGTGCTATAGTGATGTCGTTAAACAAAACAAACAAACATAAACTATTTCTTTTAACAATTTGTATAAACTGTTTCTTACAACTCAAAACCACCACCAAAAAAACCCCAAACATAATAATAAAATAAAAAAACAAAAACCCACAATTTGCTTTTTTAAGTTTCTATTTATTCGACATGTCCGTTTCTTTTAAATACAGACCTGTACCAGACATTAAGAACTAAATGCAATGTACATACAAAAGATGTACTGGCTAAATACCATACCAGGCAATTATGTCGTCAATTAGGCTAGGTTCCAGCACATTTATATAATAACCTATTCAAATAATTCACTCGGTTCAAGTTTGCTCAACTGAACAACTGTCTATTTATCAGTCTACCATGCCATTTAGATTAAGTTGATCTGTACTTTTTTTTTTAACCTATCGTATACTGATTGTACATATAATTCAGTGGTGTTTTTCGTATCCGGTATTTGTTGTATTAATATTGGTGAAAGTATTTACAGTGATTTGCTAATTTTAGTATTATAGACATTAAATAAATATGATCTGATCATTAGCGTTCATTTGGACCGGGGCATGACTAATCGACTGGTAAAACCCTTGCCTGATTCATGATCAATATAGAGTTAATCCCCATGTTGGGACCATTAGGAATTTTGTTTTCTTTTTCGGCCAGTTCTCCATAACTGGTGTAACAAAGGCCTTGTATGTACTATCCTGTCTGTGGGATGGTACAAGATCCCTTGCCCATGGGGTGGTGGCAACAGGTTTCCACTCTTATCTGTGTGGTCCTTAACCACATATCATAGATTAAAATGTTTTGAGTGTGTTCTTAAATAAAACATTTCAAAAAATTTCTGGGGGTTTAGACCTGGGAAAGTCAAACAAATTAATTGGCAATGAACCCCCTCCCACATGGTTATTATTGCTATAAGCAGGGCTCGAACTTAAGAATTTATCTCCCACGGCAATTTAAAAACAAAATTGCAGTTAGTGAAATGGACCACCAAAGCAATTTAAAGCCTGACCATGGCAATTGAAAAAAGAGAAGACTTTTGCAGCAAAATAATAATACGGAAAGGTTATTTTACTGTATGTTGACATATTTTAAATGTACTGTTATATACTGATAACTAATGTACATCAGATGAAAACATTTTGCCATTATTGGGGAGCTTTACCGACGGCACTTTTGTTGCTCCCAACCTATGGCAATTTATATCTCAACGACAGCAATTGCCGTCAGTGCCTTCGTTAAATTCGAGCTCTGTATAAGGGGTATTAAGAATGAATTCATTTACAAATGCTATGTCAAATCAATACCAATGGTGAACCATGACCCTCCACCCCATCCACCCACCCATCCAACACTTACAAAAACAACAACATAAAAACAAAATAAAACAAAATAATATAACACAAAACAAACAGTCTTAAAGTTAAACACTGTTTAGCAATGCCCCAAGACCCATCCAGACTCACTTAATATAACTGCAAGGAAACTTTTAATAAATATTTTTTTTTTGAAAATTAGATTGTACACGTAAACTCAACCTAAATAAATGTTAAAGTTTTGGAAAACAACTTTTGGACTCTTATATGATGTGATACAATTCTGAACATGACAGTCTAAAGCGGCAAAAAATGTAATTCACCAATAAAGTATTTTTTTTACAAAATAACCATTATAAATTAGTCTGGAAAAGTCTCAAGTTGTTTATTTGCTTAGTACTAATAATTTGTAATCCATTCTAATATTTGACATTTGCCCTATTTAGCAGAAAATAACAAAAAAGTAAACAAGAGTAAATCAATAATGAATGCATCAGAATGTCAGTACAAATACCCAAACAGGTAATCTTTCAAACATGTAAAAAATCACATCATTTGTTGAACATCACCCATCATCTGTCATCACTTTCTTGAGCTAGAAACAAGGTTTTTTTCCTTTTTTTAAATTAAAAAAAAATCAAACTCACTCCCCTCTCAAAAAGCTAAACAAGTACCTGTAACTCATCAGTAGTCAAAAATTGGCCTTAATAGGTCAACTGATCTGTGGCAGCCTACTACTGCTGTCTCCAATGAAAATACTATAGGAAACATTTGGAAAAAACATTTAAAAAAATGTATAGCTCTTTTTCATGTTTAGTGACACCTGACAAAAGACAACACAGGTAATTTAAGTTGAAGTCAGGCACACGTTTCATTATGCTTTTCAGTACCGAGTGATTAAGATTGTGTATTGTTGTAATAAAATACAACAAATTCTACTTCTGGTCTGGTGCTTACAAAACGTTTAGAGTCTAAACTCCACACTCTAATAGTGTGTGAGACTCTGATGTCATGATAATACCATACACACTGTCATTTGAGATCAAGTCTTGACTCTAAAAGTTTTATAAGCACGGGCCCTGTCCCTGTGTGCAGGGCAACACTATACAAATTGTATGCATGCGACATCGTTTGAGACTGGAGTCTAGACTCTGAAGTTTTATAAGCATGGGCCCTGGTGTTTATTGTTTGTTTTTTGTAACATTCTAGTTGAAAACTAGTGGTAAACTGCCACAAATCTTGTGGGAAAACTACATTTGTGAAAATATACCAGAGTTAAATCTGGATGCAATAGACATCCATCTATTGTGTCCAGTTTTGCACTAGCTAAATCAGCCTTTCTGTTCATCTGCGAATAACTATACATATATACCTTGAATGTATTTATTCACATAAGAAACATAGCAGTTTGATCTTTTAAAGGTTGCCATTCAAATATTACGTAATGCTCAAGTGGATGGGTGGATGGGTGGATGTAGATCCAAATGTTATGTGGTGTTACTGGAAGTGGATGAGTGTACTAAACAGCATTATGCAATGTACTTTTTATTACTAAAATGTGGGGGGGGGTTTTGTTTTTGTTTTTGTCATAAATACCCCCCCCCCCCCCCAAGCTTGTACCAATCACTGACTTGAATGAAGGACAGGGTGTCTCCAAATGTTATGTAATATTTTGATGCAACATTACAGGGGGGGAGTGTATGTGTCTAATTCTGATTTAAAAAAAATAGCATTACGTAATATTTGAAAGGCCCTAAGGCATTCATGATACACATTTTATATTAAATTAAAATCACAATTTTCAAACCTCCATTGCATATAACAAATAAAACAATGCACAGCACTAATGTTCTTTACATAACAAATAACACTAATAATCA
The DNA here is from genome assembly GCF_016097555.1 of Gigantopelta aegis. Classification (NCBI taxonomy): domain Eukaryota; kingdom Metazoa; phylum Mollusca; class Gastropoda; order Neomphalida; family Peltospiridae; genus Gigantopelta; species Gigantopelta aegis. Next base: position 49,524,686 of record NC_054704.1, read on the forward strand.
CTATATATTAATCATGTAATGCATATCAAGCTGCATTTTAAAAAAAAGAGTAAATATTCATACATACTTGAATAAAGTGAATGACTAGCTGTACATGTGAGATCATTAGCAACTTCAATAACGGTCCATAGAATAATGATTTTACCCTACTAGTCATCCCTAGTCATTGTGATATCATAGTGCCAAACACCTAAGAATAATGAGAGATGAATTTAAGCAAGATGGTAGGGTGTTCACATATACAGGGATGCAAAAAGTACTCACCCGCTTGTCATATGCAACAGACGAGTTAAAAAATGCAACTACCAGTTCGACGGGCTAGCTGTCCGGTTTATGAAGACCGTAAAAAAAAAAATTCACTTCATCCATGTCAGAATTCCAAACCATTCAAACGAACTGTTCAGAATTATGACAAAATACACAAAATGCATGTACCGCAGTGACAATAGACGACTTAAAATATAGTTGTCAAATATAGCCTATATCTATCATTTGAAGTGTATATTATAATATTGTTAAACAATAATATATTGTTCTATGGAGTGGTGGACTAGTAGAAATACTGGTGGGCTAGTCAATCGTAGTTGGTTCTTATCCAGCGGGCTAGTGAAATATTTTCCATTTCTGCACCCCTGCATATACACTGTACTATTTACGATTTAAATGAGAGTGAATGTCGCGCGAGAGTGGGGGGGCTGAGAGGTCTGTATGATATATTTGCCTGAGACATTTTTTAATCCCAGTTGTTGCTTTTCAGTGTATTCAGGGACTTTTTTTTTTATCAGCTTTTTATTTGCTTTTTAAAAAATGGAGATGTTGTATGTGTCATATGTCTGTATGGGTGCAATGTGTGTGTGTGCGTGTGTGTGTGTGTGTGTGTGTGTATGTGTGTGTTTGTTGTGTATAGGTCATGCCACAGTCTCCAGCCCACTAATTACATACCGTGGGGTTTTGGTCCACAATTACTGACACGCAAAACTAAACAATAATATCAATCAAAACAAAGTCACTGAGAACAATAGTAAAATATGTGTAGGTCATTCACAACATTCAATTTAAAATAAGGTAAAAGCAATCTACAGTACCAGTAGCCTACATTTACTTTAATTTTTGGTTATTATCATTTGCAACAGATGGCTGAGTATTATACATGTACCTACATGTATGAGTAAAAAAAAAAAAAAACGTCAGCGAGAAAACCTGTAAATAATATCACTTAATGTAATCTGGGAACTGAAAAAGCTAGGGTGTTTTTTTTTTCATTTTATTTATATGTTTTATGAATGCCTAAAATGTAAAAATTAAAGACATGTATATGAATATAATTACCGACTGTATCACAAATTAACATTCACAACATCTACTTACACAAAATATATTCTTATTACATAAACAAAGTAAACATTTGGCAACATCAGAAGTAAATATTTAACAAATGGGGAATTATTGTTCATCCAGATAACACATTTAAAATCACTTGTATTGTCACTACATGTAGAACTAATAACTACAAGAGCAGATCGAGCACTGTGTCAGTTAGTGTTTCTGCTAGAAAGAAATATTTGGGTACAGTGCTATGGAATTGAATGCTCCCCCAGAAATAAAAAAATAAAATGGGTTAAGTTTAGGGTTAGGGTTAAGAAAATCATACATTAATGATGAGTAATTAATTTTGTCAAAAGATTAATTAAAAAAAAAAAATCTGCAAAAGAATCCGAGTATGATGCCATACACGTTTTACCGTCTGGCAGATAAGAAACCCTGTTCAGACAGTTGAGCATCTAGGATGGTGAAATATCAGGTTCAGGTAATCTAAGGCTATTTTAGACTTAAAAGGACAGGTCCTTAAGGAGTTCACACCCCTCCCATTGCCTTGCTCTTGTATTGTTTCTCACTAACCCTGTAACATATTACAGTTTATTCAACAAACACTGTATAGTGGTTACACAGAGGATAATAAATGAGTTAACAGTTATTATTAAATTTATGTCCCAAGTGAAATAATTTTCACTTGTTACAAGATTTAGCAATTGATAAAGTGAAGTCCTATTCCATTCAACATGTCACTACAAAAAGTTGCACTTCCTTCTCCGTACTATTTGCAGTACAATTATCTCGAATTTATCAACAGGATGTGTTATATCACTAATTCATGTCCTAAATTCTGACATTCAACCCTGGCCTTGATAATATGATAATTGTTTGTAGGTAATACCTGCAGTCCACATAGTGCACAGCTCTATAGAGAGATAGTAAGGTCAATGCACTCAACTCTTATCTCACTGAACAAGAAGTATTCAACATTAAAGGCATACTGTCACGGATTTATGGACCTTATTTCTCTAAAAATGGATAATAAATAAAAATTACATTAATTGTTGGAAACCAAATCTAACTATTGCATCACCTTAACTGAACCATGATGGAGTGAAATCCATGTCACACCTCTCAGCAATTTTAGTTTTTTGAATTATGGACCATTGCCATAATTCAATTATTTTTACAAAATGTCATTAATAAATGGAGTATGGTGGTTATGTAAATGGTTGAATAAAGTACATTTAGGGACAAATCAAATTATTTTTGTTCGGGTAATACTTTGTTAGACCATTAAATAGCTCAGTGGTCTGTGACAATATGCCTTTAAACTACCAGTATGTACTCTGAAAAGACAGTCCAGATAGCTGCGCCCAGTACAGCATGTTTGAATGTTAACTGGATACATGCACAAACAAACAAACAAACAAACAAACAAAAATAATAATAATAAAAATGAAATGAACTATATAATATTATATTTTAAAAAAAGTTTGTTTTGTTTAATGACACCACTGGAGCACACTACAGCTCTCCGAACAGTTCACGCCATATTTACTAATACTGCTGCAGTCTATAAAACAATAGTCAGATTGGAATCATAATATCTGTCATTCTGTTCAAGTTACGTTGTGTTTTTATTACATATATCACGGGGTCACCGCTTCTATTGTTGGATAAAGTGCAACACAAATGTTGCCTAAGTTAATGAAAGTTTGTTTTGTTTAACAACACGACTAGAGGACATAGATTAATTAGTCATCGGCTATTGGATGTCAAACATTTGGTAATTTTGACATAGTATTAGAGGAAACCTGCTACATTTTTTCATTAGTAGCAAGAGATCTTTTATACAAAGGGGTAGGACATAGCCCAGTGGTAAAGCGCTCACTTAATGCGTGGTTGGTCTGGGATCGATCCCCATCAGTGGTCCCATTGGGCTATTTCTCGTTCCAGCTAGTGCACCACGACTGGTATATATTCGGATTCTTCGACAGTTGCATCCATAACATGTTCATCTCAACAACAAATTGTTTTTTAAAAATTCTTTTCACTTGCATTTTAATGTAAAAGTTGATGTCATCATTGCTGCCAATGTCGGAAAAGTAATACATATAGATTTTACTTTGAAAATGGGAGCAGGCATTTATCTTTGGGGCTGGTTAGGATGAAAATACATGGCCTTGGTAGTAGACTAAACAGCTACAAATCCAAGAATAAAATGAATGATTTTGTAAAAGATACAACCTGGATTAATGCATTTTTTTAAAAACATGTTAAGAATATCACATAGATCAATGGATGCAGGATAATGGTCCTTAACATCTCCAACAACTGTCCTACCCAATTCATCTTTACTTTCCACCCTGCTAGTGGACAGTATCGAAACTGCATTCGCAAATGGGTGAACATTTGTTCTAGTCACATCAGCAGGCAAGGTAGTGTTGAATCAGAGAATCGGAATGTGTTTAAGCCGATGTTCTTGCTTTTGTGTAACTGTGAGGAATACATTCCCTGTATCAAAGCAAATTTTTCGATACATGCCCTTTGTTCTTACACCGTGTCACTGCTAGCATCACCACCTATTTATATGCACGTTTCTGGAACATATCTTCCTTATCAATTCATATAGGATCATCAAACTGTGCATTAAAGTACAGTTTGGGATGGCAGTATATTGCATACCATAACTAGGTCACCACATCCTACTTTTCACTAATTACTGCACAGTAAAGGAAATCCTTGTCCGGTTCACATCATCCTTAGTTATCAATTCATATACGATCATCTAACTTAGGAATGGCGGTTTGATGCATACCATAACTAGGTCACCACCTCCTACTTTTGACAGGCATATCATGTACTTCACCAGTACTCTTGTTAGGGTTTTTTTGTCATTCAAGTCACAGCTTGTCTCTCCACTATCTGTATGAGTTCATCATCGTGTACAGTCTTTTCTCAGTGAATCCTTTCTCTCCCATGTGAACCAAGTCTTCACTAGAACAGTGATCCTGTCTTAAATATCCAAACTAGTGTCTAGTCCCCACAAGCTTGATCTTACCATTATCAGCAATCAAAGTGATTTTAAATACATGTACGTTTTGGTCTTAACAAAACAGTATTATGGTCCCAACAAGCTTGTTCTTGCCATTATCAGCAACCCAAGTGATTTCAAATACATGTTTTATGTTTTGGACTTAATAAAACAGTATTATTGTTTCAATCATTAAAGAAAGACAAAACCATATCAGTCACATTTTCTGTATGTTCATTTAAAACTTGCAATTAGTAGCTGCCATAACCTGATAAAACATGTATGTTCTTCTGTACATGACTGCTGCCTGGCATTCCATCTTTACCATGTAATACAAATGTTAACAGTGATTACATCTCTGCTGAGATCCATGTGAATGACACCTTGCTCCCAACAACATAACAGACACTATTTGTAAAAAGAAATCTTCAATGAAATGATCTGGATTACAGAATTCTTCATGTTCCCCAGCCATAATTTAGCAATGGATTACTGACATTTTATATTCCAGCATCTGATGAGATGATTCAAGAAAAATTATCTTTTTATGCATCGTTGCAGGAAAGGCAGATTCTGGTGCTTTGTTATTGTAAAATGTACGATATATTCACTGTCAAACGGAACGTGTGTGTTTGGTCTGCACATAATGATAAAATCGATAGTGATCCACCAGGCAAAATGGTGATGATCCTAATAACATGTGCATGAGATAAAACTGAACTTGATCCACCAAACACAGAGTGATGGTCTTAACATAGAATATATATCAACCACAGTTTCCATTGGCCCGAGCAGTAAACAATTCAAGAGCCATATTGCGGCCATACTTCTAGGCCAGAGTAAATATACTAGATGATGCAAATGGGGATATATACTTCTGGATCCGAGACAATAAAAAGAGTACTGCTAATATATTTTCAGGTCAGATAGGGATATACTTTCAAGTTACAAATAACACAAGATGCTGGTAATGGAGAAATTGTTCCAAGTTAGGACCAAAAGGCTGTGGTAATTATATTATACCTTCAGAACACAATTGATAGATAAGCTGGTGCTAATGGGGATTTACTTGTTAGTCAGTATCTATCCACAAGATACTGATAACAGGGATATAGTCTGTAGTCGAGAACAAGATGCTGGTAATGGGGACATCCTTCTAGGTGATGAACTATACGAGAGATACTCATTGGGATGATGTCTTTAGTCGTGAACAGGACACAAGAAGCTGGCAATGGGGACATCCTTCTAGGTGATGAACTATACGAGAGATACTCATTGGGATGATGTCTTTAGTCGTGAACAATACACAAGAAGCTGGCATTGGGGACATCCTTCTAGGTGATGAACTATACGAGAGATACTCATTGGGATGATGTCTTTAGTCGTGAACAGGCAATGGGGACATCCTTCTAGGTGATGAACTATATGAGAGATACTCATTGGGATGATGTCTTTAGTCGTGAACAGGACACAAGAAGCTGGCAGTGGGGACATCCTTCTAGGTGATGAACTATATGAGAGATACTCATTGGGATGATGTCTTTAGTCGTGAACAGGACACAAGATGTTGGTAATGGGGATACACGTCTGGTCAGGAACGATACACGAGGCGCTGGTAATGTGGATAAACCTCAGTGTCGGGGATGTGCAAAGAGAATTCTAAAGTCACCAGACAAGCAAACTCGAATGATAACAGTTCTTTTCTGTGCAGACGAAATGTATCTTCAATTTGCTGAAAAATACAATATAATACCTTTTTAATTATATATATAATTATTATTAGTAGTAGTATTTTTTACTTAATATAAATTTAAAACTATGTTTATTGTAGTACTCAAGATTTGTGACAGTGAAACCCCTCTAAACCGAACATTAATGGGACCCTTAAAAAGTCTGGGTTTAAAAAAGGATGGAAATGGTTTATTTAACGACACATTCAACACATTTTATTTACAGTTATATGGCGTCAGACATATGGTTAAGGACCACAAAGATATTGAGGGAGGCAACCCGCTGTCGCCACTTCATGGGCTACTCTTTTTGATTAGCAGCAAGGGATCTTTTATATGCACCATTGATAAAACAGGATAGCACATACCACGGCCTTTGATGTACCACTCGTGGTGCACTGGCTGGAGCGAGAAATAGCCCAATGGGCCCACCGACAGGGATTGCCGGTTTAAAGAGGTTCTGTTCTGTAATCATTTTTAAAAAAGAAAAACTTTTTTTTTTAAATTCTAGTTTACTGACCGGCCTCGGTGGCGTCGTGGTTAGGCCATCGGTCTACAGGCTGGTAGGTACTGGGTTCTGATCCCAGTCGAGGCATGGGATTTTTAATCCAGATACCGACTCCAAACCCTGAGTGAGTGCTCCGCAAGACTCAATGGGTAAGTGTAAACCACTTGCACCGACCAGTGATCCATAACTGGTTCAACAAAGGCCATGGTTTGTACTATCTTGCCTGTGGGAAGTGCAAATAAAAGATCCCTTGCTGCTAATCAGAAAGAGTAGCCCATGTAGTGGCGACAGCGGGTTTCCTCTCCAAATCTGTGTGGTCCTTAACCATATGTCTGACGCCATATAACCGTAAATAAAATGTGTTGAGTGCGTCGTTAAATAAAACATTTCTTTCTTTCTTTCTAGTTTACTGAGGGTCCAGTTTTCATGGATTTCACTGTACAGAATATATATTGCTTTTAATATATATATTTCTAATTTTATAAACTACACATCTGCTTAGTAGCTTGAAAAAATAATCAGACAGATCAGGCATAATCATTTATGAAGACAAAAGAAAAACATCAAAGATTCAATTTGTTGAATACATTAAGTAAAATCTTAATAATTTAATAATAATAAAAGTACCTCAATTAATTTGGAGAGTTCTGTACCCTTCACGTCATTGAGTTTGGCAGACAAAATAAGGCAGGCTCCTGCACACAACTTTCGATTTTGTTTGTTTATTTGTTGCTAAAACAGAACATAATATACAGTTAACAACATATGATATAACTATATCAATACCAGTAACAACTGACATGAAAAATAAAATATTCAGTCTAACCAACGTGTCCACAGCAAAGCACAAAATATTTTTTTCTAATGAATATTACTATAAATAAAATCTTGAATTTACAAGCTGCAGTCCCATGACTTCCCCACTCCGTACACATTTGTACTGCCCTTTTTAAATTCATCATCCACAATATACAACACTAAATTACCCTGAAAAAAAAACACATTCTGAGCATTTTTTTTTCAAAATTTTCTGGGAAGCATGCCTCCAAACCCCTCTACAGAGCTTGGATCAGTTGCCTTTGACAAACTCAAATTGCTCTTTTTAAAAATGTTGGAACTCCCCCCACCCCCCCCTCCAACCCATAAAAATCCCAAATCTGCCACTAAGTTATGTTGTGAGGGTTATTCAATAACCTTACCTTAATGATGAGTTTCTCAAAGAAAACGTATGCCTGAGCAACAGTCCAGATACCTGATCGACACTAAAACAAAATTAACACAACATGAAAACTATTTTATCTTAATTTCATACTGTATGGTGTGCTCTACTGTTAGCAATAATTTCAAAACAATTTTTTTGTTATATACAAAGTTACTTGATTCTCATTTGATGATGACAGTCAAAAAAGAAAGAAAAAAGATGTTGTTCATCCACAAATTACTTCAATATGCAAACTGGGATATCTGTGTAAAAGTGGGATGTCATTACAGAAAAATGGATAATAATAACAATAAAAAACCCCAAATGAAATTAGTTTTGTTTATAATTTAGGAATTGCCATATATTTGTGAATTTATCAACGGATAAACAGTCACAAATTAACACATAAATGTATATACACATACTTTTGTACTACTGAAAAGAAAGACAGTTATGAACATTGTATCATAAATTTGATTCTTTTCATATTCACTGAGTAATTCCTATTATGAATATATTTACCTTTGTTGCAATTTGCCAAAGTTCCTTCTTAAGACTGAAAATGACAAAAAAGATTAATAATTTGATACATAATTGCTTGGGAGTTTTTTCATTTCAAATGGAATGTTTTATATAATCCACCAAAATCACTTTTAGCCTGTAGGCATGAACTACATACAGTTTATATTAATAATGTTTTTTATGATATTAATATATTATTTTATAGGATCAAGAATAATAGCTTCTGGCACTCAACCTTTTGTAGATGTTTTTTCTGACACGAGTCTCAAGAAAATCAATACTTGGGAGTGAGCTTTAGCCAGCTCCAAGGATTGATTTTCTTGATACAAGTGTCAGGAAAAACATCTACAAAAGGCTGAGTGCCAGAACTATTTTCTAGTTCAATGATTCTTATAATTTTAATATAATTATTATAAAATTCACTGCATTTTATTTTTGTACTATGACGTCACTCCTTGTCTCAGCTGATATATGTTACGTCACTAAAAGAAATGCATGCACCATTACATATTACATGACGTCAAGTACTACCATTGATTGTGGAATAACGTAATGCACAGGTAGCAACCTCCTAAATGACGAGACCAATTAACCAATGAAATGGGCGTATGACCATCTAGGGGACGTGTGCTAGGCGGTTTTTCTAACACAGCTTTCTGACACCTTTCTACTGGCTGATTGAAATAGAACAGGGCTCGAACGTAACGGCGGCACTAACAGCAATTGCCGTCGTTGAGATATAAATTGCCATAGGTAGAGAGCATCACCGATGGCACTTTTGTGCCGTCGGTAAAGTTCCTCAACAATGGCGAAATGTATACACCTGGTGTACATTCTCTGCCAATATTTAACAGTTGCACATTTAAAAGATGTCTACATATAACAAGATAGCCTTTCAGTCAGGTTTATTTTCTGCAAATGACACTTTAAAAAAAAAATTGCCATAGGCAGGCTCAAAATTGCCATCGGTGGACTGTTTCACCCATGGCAATTCTTTTAAAAATTGCCGTGGGAGACAAATTCTTAAGTTCGAGCCCTGCTAGAAGTCGCAATCTGCACACCAATAGATGGGGGACATACCTTCTGAGCTTGGAAAGGGTTAACTGTATATTGGGAAACCTTTCCTTAAATTTTTCATTGAGTTCCTTTTTTAGATTAGAAGGTTTCACATAATCGATAACTGATGTCTGAAAAGAAAGTGACACCTAAGTAAAGAACAATTATATATTCATACAACACCACTACCCACCAAATCCTTAACAGATATCAACACGAAATATTCAATATCTATGCACAGATTTCACAGAAAAATCAATAGTCAATAATTTAGCCACGGTAAAAATTTATTTCACAGAAAAAATAGAAAAATGGTAACATACATTAAAACAACATGAAACTGAAAGTCCGTTTTTTTTACTTTTGACATCACTGGATTTGAGTTAACAAGTGAGCAATTAGCATACAGGTATTGAACTAAGTTGATAATGGCCATTCAAGTTACCAAATACCACATGTCACACTGAGAATGGTACTTAGTTATCCACAAAATCGTATGAATAAAAAAATAGCATCACTAAATGTTTATCAGATGGGATTTCTTCAAACATAAAATAAACCCTACACATACAAATATTAGTCCAATCAAAAAAAGTGAAATGAATGAGAAAAAATGAATGAGAAAAAAAAAATCAGTGTGTCTCTGAAGGAATTCTTAGTAGTAGTAATAATAATAATAATAACTGTAAACTTAATAAATGTGTTGTATTCTATGTCACCAACTGAAAGTAGTTCATACAGCACTAGATCCTGCAATTTTTAAACTAGAATGTTTCATCATTAAACGCTGAGAAGCAACTGTCGCAAGTCAAACTTATTCAAAACAAAATTTGAGTGAATTTCACTCACCACATATGACGAGAAGGTCATCAGAGTCCGATAGCTACCCGACTGTAGTTCTGGATCATCTAAGAGGTTAGGATCATACAGTTCAACAACGTCTTCTGGTCCTACAACGTCAACATTTTAAATATACTGATGGAAAGAAATAAAGGATCACACAGATAGCAATAAGAAATAATGACTGCATCAAAAATCTATTCATATTGTCAGAAGTTGACTGGGAACATATAGGCAGCAAAGTCGACACTACAGACATTCGATCCCGCATTACAACTTGGTATGAAATACAGACATTACTACACTAGTAGTGAATTAAATTTGGAATTTAATTTGTTGCCTTATTTCTTTCCATCAGTATATGTTTATTTGTGAATTTATAAACTATACTTTATTCAATCAAAACATGATGTGAAAATGTTACTGGTATAGGATACACATTAAAATTAGATAACCAATAAAAACATGTAGCAAATACATCAGCGATGTCATTAAAAATAGAAATAACATAGAAGGCTCTTACTATTTACCATGAATGTCATGACATAATTAGATTGACTTTCAAGCTTAAGAACAATGTGATTTCACTACATTGTCTTAAGAACTCTATAACCAACTAATATTAACCAATCAGAAACAAGCTTTAAAACACATATGATAAAGTTATTAATATGTACAAATTAGATTGTAAAAATATCAGCATGCAGTTAGGGAGGCAATTATTCCTTGAAATTTGATACCAAGGAATAGGCGGGGAATATCTACCACCTGCCACTTTACTAATCATATTCCTGTTCACTAAGTTAAGAATACAGTTACATGTATATATACACATGTAACTTTTACAGAAAAATTACCACAAAATATTTTTAAAATCTAAAACACTATGATGATTATTGTTACTATCATTATAATATGACTTAAATGTCTACAGACTTTGATAAAACCAAATGAGTATTTTATATACTAGGAAAGTAATTTGTTGTGCCCTTTTAAAAGATTTTTATTTGCCAATTAAAGCGCCTATTGTGCATACATGTTACATTTAATCAAAACAACTAAACCTTTTATTGCATGTGTAAATAAATACGTGTAAATAGGAATAGCACAGAAAGAAAAACTGTCATAAACATCTCATACTTAGAAGACCATATACAATAAATAATTTTACAAAAACAAATCTTGCACTTGTGACAAAAAACCTGAAGTTGCTGGACTGAGTTCTTTATAGATATGCACAACTAAGATTACAAGATAGATCATTACAGTATTCCATCATAAGAGACAATATCAGGGGTGGGAATTGGTGAACTGTAAAAAAGAGGAAATCTAGAGGAGTCCCGGAAAATCTTGAAATCCTAGGTTAAAATCTGTGCCATCTGAGACATTTTGGAGGAAAGGATGATTAAAATGCAAGGAAATGCAATGTTCCATGAGAGGAAAACAGCTGATCTGAGGAAAATTCCCACCCCTGAATATACATTGGTCTACTCATTTATTTACAATAACAAAAATAATCTACAAATAAAAACCCAGTGTTTCAACAGACAAATGTATACCATTTTGGAATAGCAATTGGTCATTGAGGTAGTGATTGGGAATTTTTATTCTGCAGCCATTCATGAAGATTTTTTTTTTTAAATCATTAAAACAAAATGCAACTTTAGCATAATATTTTATTATTTAGCAGACTAATTTTTTTTATATTATTAAAAATGAGCCACTGATGATACATGCCAATTGCTAACCATTAATATTATTCACGAGATGGTCCTATCCACAAATGAAGAAAACATTAATTATGGCCCGTTTACCACTTAATGGTAATGTCAGCTTATAAGTATCAAAAAGCATTCTAAGAGTGCTGCTAAAGCAATACATGTCCCCTACCAGGTTCAAAATATTTTCATATTGTCTAAGTCAAAAAGCCATAATTCGGTAAAGAAAAGACAAAAGGTAGATCCTCAGGAAAATCAAACTTGATCTGTAACTACATGATAAAGCTATATACACACCAAATTTCAGCTCATTATCTTGAGGCAGCATGAAATAAGTCTGGAAAACTATATGTGGGACAGATGGACAGACAAACAGATAGACAGATGGAGACAAAACCTATAGTCCCCTCCAGTTGGGACTGGTAAGGGACTAATATGAGTTAAAACATACTAAAAGTATAAACACTCATGTTTGAACAAAATGATATGTTAAGTAACGTACATTGTCCATTGTAACCTTTCAATTGAATGTTAACAGACTGTCTTGAATTTGTAACTACATAACAAATAGTGGATTAATCTAATCATAGATCTGGGTAATAAAAATGGTTTACAACATAAACCACTATATCAGGGTTTTTAGAATTTGTATAAAATCCACTAGCAATGGGATCAGTGATTTTTAAAATTGACTAGCCACAATTAACAATTCACTAACCTTACTTTACTTTAAGTTAATACAATTTTACTAATTGTAATTATATCACCTAAAGAGAGAGCTACAGCTTAAACACACTAAAATTGGGGGATGGGGCTGGGGGCAGGATATTCATATTTACAAAATATACTGAAATGCAGTATTTAACAACTTTTTTTTCACTAGTCATCAGGCATGACGATAGTAGTTATTTACCAGCCCAACATTGAATATCACTAGCTATGGGAGTGGGGCTACCATAGTCTAGAAGCCCTGGTTGTATCATTAACCACATTCAGGATTCAATTTAACACAATTATTTCAAATTTTGTATGGCTGTCCCTGTCAGAAAATACTAACATTTTTCACTTACAGGCAAAGTGTACTGTTGGTCATATTTTTTTCATGTGTAAGTGACATATAAGTGATCAATTAGGATTTAGTATGCAAAAGAGGTCTCTTTTAAATATGAAGCATATGTGATATACAGGTAAAGTATTAGCCATATTTAAGCAAAATGTTTGCCAAATATAAGTGAAGTGTAAGTTATTCGCTGATAATAGATTTTAACAGAATTGCTGTATATGTTATAGTTTGTCAGTGCATCAATAATAGATGAAAGGGTTTGGTAAAAATCAGAAACTGTGGTATAAGTAAAGTCTAAGTGGAAATATAAGTGAAAGTGTAAGTCCTTCACTGACATTAAATGCTGCAAGAAAAAGACATGAACCATTATATACAAAATTATTGTAGGCAAAAAGGTCCTTACTACGCTACTGCAAACATTATGGTCACCAGCAATGCAGTGAGTACAAATGTATACAGGTATTCACATTCCAAGTATGAAAAAGTAACAACATGGTAAGGATAATAATTTAAAAAGGCTTTACCATCTGACACCATGTTACAGTGGCTATAAATTCACGACAGTCTCTTTCAGAAAATTAACACTCTATTAAAAGGACATTCCTGAGTTTGCTGCAGTTTTTAAGATGTTATCGACTAACAGAGACTTTTTAACGATTGTATATATATATATATTACATATCAAATATATTGTTCTGCATAAAATATTCGTCTGTATTTTAAACATGTTTCTGATTGTTCTAATATTTGTACTATGTTAAATTTGATTTTATTTCCTAAAATATATTTTTTCGTACGTACGAAATTATTTGAAGAAAAAATCCAGTTTGGGCTTCTTACAAATATTAAGACGACCAGAAACACATTGAATATACAGACACTGATATTCTAAACAAGAAAATACATTTAATATGTAAGTGTAATCGTAGAAATATTTTATTAGTCAGAAACATCTTACAATGCAGCAGTCAGGAATGTCCCTTTAAGCAGCAAAATACAGAACAATAAATTAAGAACTCAGACCAACAGCTTTTCACAGATGATTCAGATTGTCACAAAGACCTTTGAAGAACATGAAAACTTTCTGTTGTGATTTTCTTTGTTTTTCAGAAAGAGTTACCTCTGTGGAGGGAAGAGCAAATGCTGGTTCTAGGATCATGTGAGAAACTGCGGAACAGATCCCGGCCTGGCAGATACAAACACATACACTTGTTACATCCAGCAGAGCAAATTGAAATAAACAAGAGCAGCAACTGGTCTTCTGATACAAAAAACTCAGTTTGTGGTTGAAAGAGGAAGTCAATTTGAAGAACCATCTTTTAGGTAGTACTAAACCAAATATCTTCCGGCTGGGTCAAAGTTGGAGGTGCACCCAACTTTTGATAGAGAAGTGAACACCACAAGTCCTGTGATTGGTTATAAATGTGAGTGTGTTGGTTGTAAAAAATAATAGTTTCATCTGGGTAAAAAAAATGTGCAATTTTATTTCATCTAGTACCAATGTGTCAAGTAGCCTTGTGCTTGAAACATGTATGGGGTACTTGTAAAAAAAAGTACTCGAATTTTGTGCGGAACTAGGGTAGTCATAGACGCTACCCGTTATCTCAGAAACGAGCAGCTTGACCCCCAATTTTTTCCGATTCACTTTAAGTGTGAGGGGTGGTAGTATTTATATCCATGGCGTTTATGTCGATTGATACATTGCAGGTAGGAGTTTTAGCCACATATGTTACTATTGTCATCTATGGGATTTGATTTGGTAGTATACACCCTAGAATCAAACTACAGTGGTTGGGGCAGGGGTGGTAATTTGATGAAACCTTCATTGACTGGACATCGATTCTTAACATCTTTCAAACTGCATGCTGTTTCAGTCTTTAATGCAACCTTGCATAAACACGGGCCATACTACATTCTGGAGAATCAATATCCATTCAACCTATAAAATATTTTACCTCTTAATACTAAGATCAAAATTAATTTGACAATATGGTTGTCTAAATTTAATATGAACAGAAAATAGTTTTAGCAATTTGGAGAATTCTATTTTTAAATAAATATACAGCCAAATTTATTATGCCTTAACCATAAAAGTATCAGGCTCATTAAATGTGCCAATTATGACATAATTTTTTGTGGTAAATTTATTGTGAAACATATTTACCAAACAGAATTCCATCTCGTATTTAACAATTTGGCATATGAAAGTTTAACCCATGAGTTACTTGACAGACAAATGAAGATGTTTAAAAATAATATTAGAAACTTAACTTGAGGCAAGTAATGTAGCACAACTGCAGACAGACAACACAAATGAGCATAATGGACTGGGACTAGTATTACAACTGCATTTTCCAGCCATGTATTCAACCACAAAATGAAGGGCAGGGTGTAGCCCAGTGGTAAAGCGCTTGCTTGATGCATGGTCATTCTGGGATCGACCCCTGTCGGTGGGCCAACTGGGCTATTTCTTGCTCCAGCCAGTGCACCATGAATGGTACACCACAGGCCATGGTATGTGCTATCATGTCTATTGAATGGTGAATATAAAATAGCCCTTGCTACTAATGGAAAAAATGTAGCAGGTTTCCTCTTTAAGATTACAGTAAAGTACTCTTATAACGAATAGTTAGTTCGTTATAGCAGTAGTTCGTTGTACACATTTTGTACAAGTTGGGTTTTAAAGTATAGGGATATAAAAGGGGACTTTACGATCAGTTCGTTCTATGCAGTAGTTCATTTTAAGCATGTTTGTTATATGTGTACTTTACTGTATATGTCAAAATTACCAAATTTGTGAGACCCAATAACCAATGAAATAAATATGCTCTAGTGGTGTCGTTAAACAAAAAAAACCTTTAACTTTCAACCACAAAATGAGTTATATGGAGAATCAATTTTTAAAACTTAATGTAGCAAAAGAGTGCCCAGACATTATCTTTTAACATATTTTGTTGTTGTTTTTCTGCTTAATGTAACAAAGCAACTTTTGAGAAGAGAAAAAATAAGATCAAATTAAAGCCATGCAGTTAAAATGAAATATCTGTACATGTTAATATGGTTTTACATCTACATACATGTAGGTATAGCACCATAATTAATAACAATCAAATCTGCAAAATAGAAACACTGCAAAATAGCACAGAATAACCCCGCCAATCCAAACCACCCTCCAAAAACAAATTATATATAAACATAATGATTCAGAGATTTCTATGTACTATGTATTTTTATGCAATAGAGAAGGATTTAAATAATTTTTCTGTAATTATTGGAGGGTTTTTTTGTGAAGTGTATTCTTATTTTGCAAATTTGGTATTAATAACAAGCATCCCATTATGGTCAACACTAATTTAAAAAAGTGGGTTGATTATAGACAACCGTTTTTTTTAATATGCTGATATAATTAACTGTTATATTAGATCCAACACCATAATAATAATAATGGATAGAATGAAAAGATAATCCAACACCAAATGTGCTTTGAGTCAAAAGATGTAACCTTACTGTAACTAATTTTAATATACCGGTAATCTATTTTGTTTGTAGATCTATAAAATACAGTTGATAAAGAATGTACACCATATTTTCATTTTTCACAGTTATGAACCCTTTTATATTGTGGAAATACATGTAAAAAATGTAATCCTAACACCCGAGTATGTTAAAATGAGAACATTTACACTATTTGTGACATATACAATTATAAGTGTTAGAATATTATTAAAATTTCTTTCCCATCCCTACCAATGCCATATGACTCTTATATCAAAGGCCATGCTGTCCTGTCTGTGGGGAAAAACATGTAAAAGATCCCTTGCTGCTTATGGGAAAAATGTAGCAGGTTTCCTCTAAAGACTATGAGTCAAAATTATCAAGTGTTTGACATCCAGTATCCAATGATGAATTAATCAATATGCTCTAGAGATGTTTTTGAATTTGATAAATAATTTTTATTAATAACATAGTTATTGATTACCCATAATTAAAAACTTTCATCTTTGTGATTTAATTTTTTACTACACAGAAAAAAAACATTTACAAATTTGATATGTAATATTTAAACAAATTTAACTAATGCTTTTAGTAAGCCAAAAATATTTTTTCCCCCCAAAGATTAAAAAAAAGAAGAAGATATATATGTGTACTAGTAGTTATAGCCAGCTTTTTAAATTACATTTTGCTGTAACTTGACAAAGTCATAAAAACAGCTAAGAAATGAAAATTAAAAAACAATTCTGAAAGATTTATAAAAATAGAATTACTGTGAGGGTGTTTTCATCTCTAATAAAAAAATTTTTTTATCTCAGCTCACTTCTGTGTCGGGCAAAATATTTTCTTTCTTTTTCAAAAATAAACTAACATACCAACCGATCCATTTCTAAAATAGTGGTCCAGTTACAGCAAAATCAGTTTTTAAAAGATGGCCTAACATCTAAGAGTTTTGGTTAATTTGAGAGTACAGACCTGACCCATGCTATTAGAGTTTCTATTATGGTTATTTATCTAAAGCTGACCCATGCCATCAATGTGTTTCTCGATTACTTACCTGAATATAAAGACATATCTCCACTGATGTATGAAGTAGAGTCTGAGTTCATTCTTTTTATACCTTTAGAGTTGGACGGTACAAGGAATTCCTTGTATGAGACATCCTAGTAAAAACAAATGAAAAACAAATTCTATATCAATAAGCTTAAGTCAAATTTTATATGATATAAAACAATTAACCTTTAGACTACTGGATTAATTTTTGACAAAAACAATGTTGAGTGGGTACAAGTTTATAATTTTTACTCACATATATTCACTTGAATGTTTTATAAATACATAAAATAAAGTTCATATTTGAATCGGTAAGTATTATTTTTGTTTTTTTTTCTAATTTTTATATAGTTAATGTTGATTAAAATTAGGCAAAAAATCAAAATGTCCATTATTCTCAATAACAGTGGATTTCTGGCCAGAATATTTAAAAAAAAACGAAATACGATTCATATCCCAATATTTGGTGATTTTTGTTGTTGGTAAAACGATCGCATTCATTATTAAAATAGCTGCCACAATCAGCTATCAATCCCTGAAAATGACAGCGATGTACCGCCATTGTTGTCAAGCGAAAATACTTGCCGAAAACCATTTCCACTGAAAATTAAAAATCTAAAGACACAAGAAACTGAGTTTTCAGTTTTCTGTTAATAAATAATTTTCGGTGAGCGTCATGTGCAAAACGGTGGGAAATATGAATTGGGGAATGCACTGTATACAGTGTACAGTATGTGGACTTGTGATGTTGGGCAAGATACATGTATCTCGCCTGCAGTAGTCAGAAGGTTAAAGTGACAGATCCTAGTTTTTAAACACTTCAACATACTTTTCACCATTTTTGATAACTGAAATAAGAAATTTTATTGTTTAGATTATCTGTTTCTGGTCATCCTAGTGTTTCTAATAGTATACCACGAAATGCATTTTTTAGGAACATGACATCATTCCTGGCTAGGGACATGACGTCATTCCTGGCTAGTGACATGACGTCATTCCTGGCTAGGGACATGATGTCGTTCGGCTAGGGAAATGATGTCATTCCTGGCTAGTGACATGATGTCATTCCTGGCTAAGGACATTATGTCATTCGGATGAACATGTACTAGAAATGCAATATTTTGTATCCAATATATAAATGTTCTATACAATACTGTCTGCATTGCACCATCAGAATTGTCTTTATTACTACAGTAAGATTAAGTGGGTATGTAATAAAAGCCCTTGATTATTATCTACCATACCAACATGGACATTCCTCGTCAGGGCTAGCTCTGGTTAAGCAAAACCATTCACTAAATTATCTTTAAATATAAAAAATTCACCATTATTTTTCAACAAAATATCAATTAGTACATGCAATTTTTCTGCCAAATCAAAATAAAATTTGCCAATTGTTCCTGAAATTCGCAATTGGCGAATTTGGCGAGTGGCAGAGCTAGCCCTGCTCGTGATAATACTACCAACCTGTCCATCCTCGACCTTGGCCAGGGCATGGAGACCGATGGACAGCAGACACTCCTGTGAGGAAATGGACCGCGAGCCGGAGTGACCGGAATGTCGACGTATCCGAGAGTCCTCGGACTCTGTCCTGAAATATTTCACAAACAGTTACTGTTGGTAATTTATCTGTACAATGCACCATGCAGTTAATACTATTTCTGAAGTACAGAAGTTGATGGGTGATGTAATAATGTAATGTTTCATGACATACGTAAAGTTCTCCTCTCATTGATGCAAGTGAAAAATATAATCTTAAGGTTGAACATGCGATTAATAATATTAAGTTTTACAAGATGAACTATAGAAGTGGATAGGTGGTGTCACAAAGAGAAAATTTTTGGAACAGTTTTTAGGGTGGCACTAAAATAAGATAATCTGAAGAAGAAAAAAAAAAGTTTTTGTTAATTTTTGCTTTACAGCCACAATTATTAAAATTAATACTAAATGAGTACTGACTGCAAATTATGATCAGAGAGCTAACAACAATAGACTCCATGCAATATGATTTTCCACTAATATGAATCTGTTGTAACTAGGCTATATGGTTAATTTCAAGTCTCAATCCATAAATGAGGGGTGGGATGTCGCCCAGTAGTAAAGTATTTGGCTGATTCGCAGTCAGTCTAGGATCAAGCCTATTTCTCATTCCAGCTGATATAACAACGGCTATGGTATGTACTATCTGGTCCATATGAATGTGCACATAAAAGATGCATTGTTGTTAATTAATTGAAAATAGTACAGTGAAACCTCTCTAAACCGGACACCCTTGGGACCAAGATAAATGTCCAGTTTTAAGAGAGATCCGGTTTAGAGAGGTTAAGTTCTGGGGTTTTTTTTTTTTTAATTTTGAGGGAATTCCAGTTTTCAGAGTGTTCGGTCTTGAGGTTTCACTGTAGTTCATGGAATGATGGTAGTGGCTTTCCTCTCTAAATATCTTTGAGTTTCTTAACCATATACGTCCAACACCATATAACCTTAATTAAAATGTGTTGAGTGCAGCATTAAATAAAACACTTCTTCCTTTCTTTCTTTCAAAACATAACTGAAAACAAACCTGTTGTTGTATGACAGCACAGAATATATGACAACTGGGACTTTGGTGCTTGAGACAATAAGAACTCTGCAAAACAAAATCATAAAATTGTTATGTTACATCAATGAAATTTAAAAAAAAAAGCCTTTAACTGAACCAGTGTTAAAATACACTGCATCGAGTAATGCATATTATGACAAATGTGACACAACAATGATTTTAAGTTAAAGGCGCAGACCCTAATTTTAACCCGTAAAAAAACATGGACACTAAGTTTAGTTAATTTACAAACCTGTAACTCATTTGGATACAGTTACAATAGAGTGAAAGAAGAGTCTGTGATGTTAAAATGAGAAATATCCTTAAAAATAGACTAGAAATTGAATTAATAAACCTCTACTTCTCTCACGCGCGTGCGTTTTTAAAAATATTTAAAAAAAAACGATTTTGGTTTTAGAAACACCAGTATGACTAGAAACACTTCGGTTCTATGGAAATGGATAATCTAAAGAATAAAATGTAAGTAATATTTGATTTTAGTGATCATAAATGGTTCTAATAGTGTAAAATATGCTGCAGAGTTTAAAAACTAGGGTCTGTCCCTTTAAGCATTTTCTAAATATTTCAATTAAATCATGTGTACTCTTCAAAAAAAAAGTAGGGGAACCTGGAATATTAATGTTAATATCAACTTTTAGACCGAACATACGTTTTGACCACAGACATCCTAGTAAAGAACGTTCAGGTCTGTTTATCAACACACCGAAACACATTCCATAGTTTGCATGTGCATCACGCAGCTGCCCCGTACACGTGCGTGGGGTGTCATTCTCGATTTTGACAATTTCCAGGAAAGTTGATTAATCACTGTGGAACATTATTTCTGTCAATCCTTTTTATTCTGTTGATCATACAGTTGTTACTGTTTTGTTTTTAGTAATTTTTATTGTTTGAATTTGCGATTTATTAATAAAAAAACATGAACTTTCAAATTTCACTTCTGACCCCAATCATCCTTCAAGAACTTTGGTGGTCATAAAACCTTCTTTAATACTGAACTACCAGTTGTAATGTTTGCCCAATTAATTCACTATTATCATATAACCATTCCCCACAGCTAATATACCTTACAATTTTGGCAATTGTAATTTTTATTAGAGTTCCCCTACATTTTTTTAAGAGTATATAACATGCTTAATATAATAATCTTACACAAAAACATTATGTTCTTAGAGTAGCTGATAAATAAAATGAAAAACACACACCCCAAAAACAATTAAAACTGTCAAAGGGAGATAATAAGTGAAAACAAATTGCAAACATTTACAATTTGTCCAAAGTAAAGCCAGAAAGAAATATTTCTTTAACACCTCAGTACATTTTAAGATTTGGCTATTTGGTGTCTTAACATTTGCTTATTTTGACATTGGTTGCAGACATTCACATATGCTACTCCTACCTAAAAGCAGCAAGTGATCTTTTATATATGCAGTTTCTCCATGACAGAAAAGTACATAACATGCACAGGAAGAAACGAGCATTTTGAGAGTACTGCTAAAGCAATACACATCCCCTACCTGACCCAACAATTTTTCTTATCTCCTAAATTCAAGCACTAAACATCTGTGAAAAGTGGGTAAATCACCAAAAAAATTAAACTTGATCAGTAACAGTACATGATAAAGCTATATAAAACATTTCACCTCAATATTTTCAGACATTGCAAAACAGTTCAAGGGCCATAACTTCGTCAAAAATAGGTAAATTGCCATGAAAGTCAAACTAGATCTGTAACAGTACATGATAAAGCTATATAAAAAAGTTCATGTTAATATTTCGAGGCCCCTCTGAAAAAAAAGGTCTGTAAAACAAATTTTCATATCACCTAAGTTCAAGGGCCATAACTCCGTCCAAAATGGGTAAATCGTCAAGAAGGTCAAACTTGATCTGTAACAGTACATGATTTAGCTATACACAAAATTACAGGTTAATATCTCGAGGCCTTCTGGAAAAAGTCTGGAAAAAAAAATTTCATATCTCCTAAGTTCAAGGGCCATAACTCCATCAAAAATGGGTAAATCACCATGAAAGTCAAACTTGATCTGTAACAGTGCATGATAAAGTTATATAAAAAATTTCAGTTCAATATCTCAAAGTCTTCTGCAAAAAACATATGTGGGACAGACGGATGGACAGATGGACGAACAGACAGACAGAAGGACGGAGATGAAACCTATAGTACCCTCCAGTTGAACCGGTAGACGACTAAAAACAAAGACTCTATCAAGGGTGATACTGTGCATCTCAGGTCAACACTACCACCAAGCTACATCATGGCCCTAAAGTTAAAGGATTGTCCTGTGTTTGCTTTCTTTGTAAGATGTTTTCAACAAACAGAGCATTTTTGGTGTCTAAAATTACGCATTAAATATATTTTCTATTTATATTATCAGTTTCTGTATAAACATGGTGTTTGTTGTCGACCTAATGTTTGTAGTAGCCCAAACTGGATTATACCTCCGAATAATTCTGTATATAAGAAGAATTTTTTTTTTTACAAAGTAAAACGAAAAATGACACCTGCAAACATTAACATACCAGTTACAACCGCAAACACTTTGGATAAACAGACACTAAATAAGAAAATGTCTTTTATATGTAATTTGAATCTTTGAAAAAAAGACTTTGTTAAACGGAAACATATTTCAATGGCTGCAAACTCAAGACTGTCCCTTTAAAAGCAACAGAACACAAAATCTGTTGTGATACTTTAACCTTGACTGGACACGAATATGAAAATTAATTGAACCACAAAACCAGAATGAAAAAGTTTTAATTATTAGTTTTTTAATTAAAATAAAATATAAATTTACCTTCCATTTCTAGCACGTTGCAGTGAACCATGGGTCAAGAAGTGGACATCTTTGACGCTGGATTCACTAGAGTTCGAAAGTGAATTGGATGGATGGCGACTCCTTGGTTCTGTGAATAAAACAAAGGTCTGTGGTGAACAGCTTATATTTGTACGTCCTTTAACCGACAACCACAGTAGATCATTTAATTTACAGAATAAAATGTATGCCTCAATATATATTTTTTTGTTCTGATCAGGTTACAGAAAATAATTCATTTCTGAATTCTGTGTAATTAAATATCTTGCCCAAAACTAAGACAATGGTAAACCTCTGTGTGTGTGTGTGTGTGTGTGTGTGTGTGTGTGTGTGTGTGTGTGTGTGAATATCAAGATACATTTTTTTAAACAGTCATTTTACCATTATTATTATCGGTAATAAATAACTGTGCATACACAGTGTCACACACCATCTTCTAATCTGTATTTCTACTAAAATTTCTTAGGTCGGTGAATGATTAAAACACCAACATTAATTGAATAAAGTATTAGTACCTGTTGTTGCAATGTCTTGATTCTGATAAGCAGTAGTAGGTAATTCTAGCTGATTGTGATGACGAATGAGATACTCTGACACATTATCATCACCAGATATTGTTGC
The DNA here is from genome assembly GCF_016097555.1 of Gigantopelta aegis. NCBI lineage: Eukaryota > Metazoa > Mollusca > Gastropoda > Neomphalida > Peltospiridae > Gigantopelta > Gigantopelta aegis. The sequence goes on from NC_054704.1 coordinate 49,548,271, forward strand.
AGCCCTGTAACAAGAAGTTTAAATTCATTATTAGAAAACTACCTTTATTTGATAAAGTTTGTAAGTTGGCATTTATTTTGTTAGTGAGAGAGATGAGGGTGAAGTGGTCTTACACCTACCCATTGAGTCGTTAAAACGCACTCTATGTTGGAGCCGGTACTGGGCTGTGAACCCAGTACCTACCAGCCATATGTCTGATGGCTTAACCACGACACCAGTGAGGCCTAAAAGTCAACAACTCATCTTAGTGCTTAGTTGCAATGATTGGTCACCTCATCTCAGTCTTACATTACCAAGTTGACTACTCAGATTGGGTGAGATGACCTATCACTGGGATAACAATGTAAGGGGCAAGTTAGTTATGTGGCAAGTTCTTTAACATTCACTCAAATATAATTGAAGATGACAAGCACTAGTCTTGGTCGTGTAGTGGTTAAGCCATTGGACATAAGGTTGGCCAGTTGCCACCCGGATTGAGTTCTAATGACTAAGTAGTCCCGAGACATATTTCTGGCTATCCAGAGACCGGCCACGGGACAGACATGCTCGAAGCTTTAGTGGCATATGAGCATGTTCCAAACGTACCCAACCCGACCCGACTAAGTAGGCCACTACACCAATTTCTCTTTCACTACAAACTAACCACTATAGCCCACTGTTCTGAACAGATGGCCCAAATAGCTGAAGTGTGTGGCAAGGACAGTGTGATTGAACCTTAACTGGATGTAAGCATGAAAATAAATACGTTAAAATGGAATGAAATGATGGGCACTAGATGTTGGGGGGGTGATGAAAGTGTACAATCATTGACAATTCTTGCACCTCACAATTAATTATTTTTAATGATGTTTGATATCATGGTATACATACAAGTATGCAGTGAAACCTCTCGAAACCGGACCCTCTGTAAACCAGAATTTCCTCAAAACCGGATGTTTTTTGCGGCACCCTTTTAAGTATCTGTACAGGAGAGAACCTCTCAAAACCAAATACCTCTTAAAACTGGATGTTTTACTTGGTCCCGAGGGTATCCGGTTTAGAGGGGTTTCACTGTACATGTATCATTAATCAGGAAACAAGTTTCAGAGATTGCTAAACAATTTTAAAACATTAAACAGTAGTTGCTAATCAATTTTTAATTGACTAGAAATATTGCTAATCAGGATTTTAAAAACAAAAATAATGTTCCTTGTTATTAAAGTAGAAGTTGTTTTTAAAATAATTAATCGTGAGGTGCAGAAAATTATTTATATTTTGAAATATGTGGATACATGGTACACCATTTGGATTAATTTTATAAATATTTAATTACTTTTAAAATACTTTTTTCACTTAAGTTATGCTTGTATAGTGTCAAAGAAACACTACACACCATAAAAATTTATATTTACATTTTTTTTTGATTGCCTTAATTGCTACAAGCCCAAGTACTCTGATAGTAAAAGAGCAAGACTGACATACGAACAGTATAACACTCTAATTACTGTCAAAGAAAACTGTATATATCGAAACTGCACAAACCAAACGGCAGTCAAAGATTCCCGCTCTAATACAACGACGACATTAAATAACTTTACACTGATTATTTTCGATTTCACTGAGAACAAATATTTGACATAGTAATCACTAATACACACACTACAGGTTAAATACGTAGGTGCTGATGGGAATTAGAGCGGGAATCTTTGACTACCGTTTGGTAAGCACAGATTGAGCAGTTTTGATATACAGTTTTCTCCGACCCTAGTGACAGCGTTATAATTGTCCATCTTGTTCTCTTACAGTCAGAGTATTCTGGCTACCTTGCTACATTATATGGCTAAATCCAGTCAATGTGAAAAACATTAAATAATAATAACAATGAATCATAGTCATTTGGTGCCAGCCATTCCGTACCATATTGCCTGGTTATTTAATACCCTAGTCATTTTAGACACTAGTCATTTCATACCTTTGTAAAAAGAAATTTTATACCCTAGTCATTTCGTACCATTTTGAAAAGTCAATTCGTACCCTAATCATTTCATACCAGCTAGTATATAGCAAGCGAACTGACCATATCATAAAAGCAAATGGACTGCATTTTTGCCACAAAGTTGCAATGGTTTTTGTTGGGGGGTTTTCTTTATTTCGACAGCCATCAGTATGTATTACATTAAAGTTATTCAGTGTTATGTCTTCTAGTATATATTTTAACAGTGCATGTTATACATGTATAGTGTTGTGCTTGGGACAGGTAACACCAATGACATTTTCCACTAATCCTGAATGAAGTCTGTATTAAAGCTGATTAGCAGAAAGAAAAAATTACTCTAACAGGATGATACTAAATAAGGTATCATTGAAGACAACAAACCTAGTTTTTTTTATATATAAATAAAAATGAAATTGTGTAGGGACATAAAAGTGACACTTTCTGTAGAATGAGACATAAAAATGACACTTTGTTTAGTATTACCCATAGAGGTTTGTAATGTAATGTTCTTTTGTAAAAGACACTCCTGGGGTGATATCACGCCTGACATTACAAATTTTTGTTATGGTACAAAATGACTTTCACTTATGGTACAAAATGACCAAGGTAGGAAATGAATTTTCACAATGGTACCAAATACATGTAACTAGGGTACGAAATGACTATTGTACAAAATTACCATGGTACGAATTGACTATAGCCTCTATTAGAAATACGAAAAAAAAATAGGCAGAGTTACATCCCCTAATCACTCTCTACTTCTGGCACATTCCGGTTTGAACAAAAATGGACGATCATGATATAAATTCCTGAATCAGCGATGAAAATGTGCCTCCAAAAAAGATTACGAAGGTTAGGTTGCAGGAATATTTACAAATAAGGGAGCTTCCAACAACGGGAACAAAACCACAGCTGGAAAAACGATGATCTTCAGCCGAGATTTATGCATACCAATCCCTGGCATCATAAATGTCCCCACCTATGCTTTAAAAATAAAGAATGATACAGGTAAAAATTAAGTTGATGAAATTGCATTTTGTTATAACTGATCATGTGTTAAATATAGGAGATGAATCTAGCGAGCTGTCACACACCCTGATTGTTCTGGTTTTCTTGCATGGAATTTTTTTGCTTTTTTTGTTTCAAAGCTGCAATCTCGCCTAACATTAATTATCATGATTTCATTTAAACATACAAACACACCTGCAGTTTTAATGAATTGTGTGTGAAAGTAACACTGTTGTAATAGATAACAGAAACATTATGTTTATAGTGCGTCCCACGGGGAACACATTTTTTCATACTATGGAATTTACAAGTTATTTATTTCTTAGCCGCTTGTTTTCTAAATTACCGGTACACACAAAAATTGTATATTTTTGTTATTTCCAAAAACCTTTTATTTTTATTTTACGTCAAACCAAACTTAAATTATTTACAAAAACAACATTTTTGTAGGATGGGACAGACTATATGTAATATTCCGATCAGAACAGTCCCCTTCACAACGTGCTATATTATGTTTGTTTTGGGGGTTTTCAGTGTATTTCTGGGGACGCATGACCCGACCCCTCCCACCACTAGCCAGTTACACAATTTCCTGCACATGCGCCTGTTTGACTAAATATTTTGTTTGCTGTAAATTGATTAGGCCTATATACATTGCATTATAAAGTGTAAATTTTGCTGTAATAACAGCTAAATATAGGGTGTATACTACCAAATCAAATCCCATAGATGACAATAGTAACATATGCGGCTAAAACTCCTACCTGCAACGTATCAACCGACATAAACGCCATGGATATAAATACTACCACCCCTTACACTTAAAGTGAATCAGAAAAAAATGGGGGTCAAGCTGCTCGTTTCTGAGATAACGGGTAGCGTCTATGACTACCCTAGTTTCGCACAAAATTCGAGTACTTTTTTTTACAGGTACCCCATACATGTTTCAAGCACAAGGCTACTTGACACATTGGTACTAGATGAAATAAAATTGCACATTTATTTTACCCAGATGAAACTATTATTTTTTACAACCAACACACTCACATTTATAACCAATCACAGGACTTGTGGTGTTCACTTCTCTATCAAAAGTTCGGTGCACCTCGAACTTTGACCCAGCCGGAAGTTATTTGGTATAGTACTACCTATATAGTTTAACCTAAAAACCTCTACCTATAGTAACAGTACTTGTTTTGTTTACATCAAAATATCTGTGTGAACATATTTATGTTAGTCTAAGTCTTGCGTGACGATTATTTACGGTTAAATGTTAAAATGAAGACATTGTTCTATACATGGTTATAAGCATAAGTGGCAGGCATAACAAAAAACCTAGTATTTTAAAAATACCCCCCTCAACAATTTTACCTCCCCCCCCCAAAAAACCCCCAGTAACAACAACAAATCTGCCCCCAAATAAACAATAGCCTATAAAACAAGCCCACACACCAGTACACATGCATAACCAAAAACATAACCTAAACTAACACGCACATTTGAAAAAAAAAAATGTATGTATGTACATAATCTATGTACATATACCAGTGGCATATGAAGGTGGCAAGGCAAGGGGATGTACACATACACGCACAGCCAAAAAGTGTGGGGAGGGGGCCATATATATATATACCATGGAATGCTTAATGGTTGTGCATAATATTAATAACTGCAGGTAGATAGTCGATCGTAACTATTAAATTACACATGAAATTGTGTCCGTTAAACTATGTCCATCTGACAATGACATTGGACTCGCTGTTCCGATTTGTTTGCGAGTCAGACAGTAGAAACCTTATCATTAGGTGAGGAAGTGAATTTCTGTATCGCTAGTTTCATTCTTAACTACTGCATAGGTCGTAGTTAATAATGCTGCTAGCAGTACAGAAAATCACAGCTAGTCATTTAGTCAAATTAATGTACTTCCATTCGTACACAGTGATATATATACACAAACACATGCATATAACTTGCAAATATCAAAACTTTATTACGGTGCCATTTTAACGTGTTCGTAAGTATTTTTGTTGAGCACAAAACATATTGTACATTTTCTTTTCTGTAAAAGAAGGAGATTGCACACAATCTTACGAACAATAATAGTAATAGAAAAATTTATTAATGTCAAAAAATAAAAGAACCCAGTCGACAACTACGCCACAATTCAGTAGTAACAAAGGGCCTTTGTTGCAAGCAACTGGAGCGTAACGCGCCGGAAATAATTTAGTGGCTAATTGGGACTGCTTAGCACGATGAAAATAATGGGCAGATAAGTATGTTTCTAATAGAGGCTATAGTCCGTCCCACAGGGAATGCCTTTTTTCATACTATGAAATTTACTACTACAAGTTAAAAATTTATTTATCAGCAGATTATTTTGTAACTTGCACACAAAAATTTTAAATTTTGTGTTATTTCTTCTTACGTCAAATCTTATGGAAATTACTTACAAAAAAACATTTTTGTAGAGAGACAAGACAGACTATAACAACCCTAACAATGTTTTAAAGAAATAAAAGGTTGCTAGCCAATTCGTACCACAGTCATTTCGTACCTAATTTGGTTGTTTCATACCCTGGTCATATGGTACTCTGGTCCTTTCTTACATTACAAAAAGTCATTCTTATACTAGTCATTGTGTACCATAATTGAAAGTCATTGCATACCCTAAATAAAATTGTAAATTTCAGACCTGAAATCATCTCGGTAGTGTCTTATAAAATAACATTACATTTCAAACCTCTATAAGATGCAAACATCACCTGGAACTGACATTTTCCCTTTTCTTTTTTCAGATTTGACTTAAATTTATAAACCATTTAATTTTGCAAATTAACAAATGTGAAATCTATGTCTGATAACACCATACTGTGGTTTTTTGGTTGGGTTTTGTTTTGGGGGGTGGGGGGGAGAGGTTGGTGTTTTAGACTACTTGCAAACTGACAAAAAAGAAACAAGTACATTTTTTGAAAAGAAGACCTAATAAATAACAAAATATTTTCTTGGTCCATTATGTTGGTTTGTTGATTTTAACGGTCACAGTTACATTAATTACCAGGACGTTGCTACGTGATCGACATAGGTGACAACCCGTAGAAGTTGGCAGTTATACTGGTACGAAATGACTTTTTACAATGGTACGAAATGACTTTGGTGTGAAATGACCAGGCTGTATGGTACGAAATGGATGGTACGAAATGACTGTCACTATGGTATCGTACCGTCATACAATTTCGATCAACATATGTTTTCGATACTTTGTTTATAACTGCATGTATCGCGAGATTATGCGAGATATTACGTCACTATCAGCCTGAACATAAACAACGAAGTGTCTTTTTTCCTCACAATATTAAAAATGCTTCAAGTCAATCTGCCAACTTTATGTTTTAATTATAATACCATAAATAGTGTGCATGTTATCGGTTTTTCGTAATGCAATATTTTGGTACTAATGAAATGCCTGCACATATAGCGAAATCCAGGTATTACAAATCCCTGCAAAGTTAACGTCTGCAACACTGACACCTGACCTGCCAAAGTTAGAGGATATAGTACGTGATCATTACAATGAACAATAAAATTTATGGAAGGCTGGTTGGGTTACCTCTTATGTCATTCACAGCAAAGTTCTTTTAGATAATTTCTGCTGGAGGCATGTTTACATGTACATTTACATTTACTACAAACAAAGGTGGTTTAGTGGAATTAGATTTTTTGAAAATATATAGTTCTGTATCTCTGTTAGAGTACTCAAGTTGACAATCTGAATTTTGGTGTGGTTGATACGTATAACAAGAGGATTAGACATTAGCCTATGACGAAAACATAATGTAAATACGTTTTACGTGAACACTGTCTATTGGTCTGAAGATTATTCAATATTTTGTACAAGTTACAAACATTTTATGATTTTATTTTCAAATGAAGATTTTGATGTAAATTATTGCACGGAGTATAGACCCTTCACTGCCATAACAAGGACAAAAATAGACAGCCATTGAAAGTATCAAAAACATATGATGTTTGTAAACATATAGTGGTAACACCTGTACGACTTAGCAGCTAGTGTTTATGGAGGAAAACTTGACGTTCGTGGGAAATTATCACTTTTTTCCACAATAAACTAATGTGACTTGAGAAAGGTAAAATATTATTGTATACATGTACGAAGTATTGTTTTTATTATATTTTAATTTTTTGCTTATCATATCGAAAACATATGACGCCAGAATATGAACTTAATGAAGTGACTACAATTCAAATAAAATTACATTAAGCACAACTAGTAAAAATTATGTCATACTAACAAAAAATACTATAACATTGTTACCTGTTAAGTCTGGGACTGCCAGCATATTTATTAAATAAAAATAATAGACTAGGCGATTGCGGTTCTGTTGGCAAAGTTCCAGCATTTGATTCTTTTGCGGATTGATCTTCAACATTTTCTTTTGATTTACAAGAAATGTCGTCTTTTAATCTATGGTGTTTCTGGTTAAATGAGGCAAACTTTGTATCGTTGTATGTTCCATCTAATGATATATTTGATAAAAAGCTGATAGCTGCTAGTCTTTGACGAGAACGATATCTTTGTATTTTTTTAGTAGAGGCAGACATTGTAAATAGTATACTGGTAATATGCATATGATTATTTTGGATGCCAATACAGTCACAAACGTAACAGTAAAATGGTAATGGTGTATTTTGTAGTTTCGATTTTTAAAATGGTTTACTTTCGTTCACTACCGTAGTAGATTGCTCTAAATTCGAGGATAATCATTTCTGCCATTTTGTAGGATAAAATGACAGGAAAGTGCTAGCTGTCATTATTTTTTGGTTCGGTTTAACAATAATTTTATCATTTTACGCCATGAATAGTGTGCCGCCCTTTTTACTCCAAGGACAAGGAGACATGGATTCCACAGCGAGTACAAGCAGAGGTTTACGTATGAATGTGATGGAGGGAGTTGGAGCCCGTGTGGTTCGTGGTCCAGACTGGAAATGGGGAAAACAGGATGGTGGAGAGGGTCATGTCGGGACAGTCAGAAACTTTGAATCTCCAGAGGAAGTTGTTGTTGTCTGGGACAATGGGACAGCAGCAAATTACAGATGTGCTGGAGCTTATGATCTTAGAATTTTAGATAGTGCACCTACTGGTAACTGATAAATGCAATCATTACTAGAATTAAGGATGACCATAATCGCTTTTCACATCCTTGTTTTGGCTTCATACATAATAAATGTTTTGCCATAATTTCACTTCACATCCATATTTAGTAAATAGTAAAAAACATTTATTGGAAGATTTTCTTCAAACAGTTAAGTGCATTAATAATTGACCTCTTGGTATGGTGAATTAACCATGCCTGCTCATGAAACTTAGTTTAGACAAACTTTCAACAATGGTAGCCAATTTGAGTAGGTAGAAAGTAAAACGAATCAGTCTACCAGTCAATTTTCACTGTTCGTTTAAAAGTTTTTTGGTGTTACTGAAATGCCAACTGAGGGAGGCCTGCAATTATTTTACTATATCATATATATATATGGTACATTTATGAGAACAATGTTTATTTAGAACAATGAAACCATTTGTACATTGGTAAATCGCAGCACAAGAACACAAATGTTGTCACATCAGGGTAAAAGATACGACCAAAACAATATTTAATATACCGTATATGTACAGTTTTTGTCAGGCAGAATTTCTGAATAAATTAAAAAATATATATGCATCAAAGGTCAAGTTCACTGTTGTAACCCTAACAATTAATGTCTGCAATTGGCAATGCTGTGGAGTTTGCCACAGTTTTTTTTCCAAGTTTTCTTGACCAGTATTAATTTTGCTATGGAACTTGCAACTTTCTGTGTCACATTTTAAAAATAATTTAAACAAATTTGTAGTACTTAGTACTTACTAACAAATTAGAACTCCTTTTATAACATATTAGTACCAGAAAACTGCTTTTGAATATGCTGTGGATACTTTTTTTTTCCCCCACAACGTTTTCTATCATTTTCTTAATTGCCAGGGCTGCTAAAAATAGAAATAGAAAGAAAGAAAGAAATGTTTTATTTAATGACGCACTCAACACATTTTTATTTATGGTTATATGGCGTCAGACATATGGTTAAGGACCACACAGATTTTGATAAGAAACCCGCTGTTGCCACTACATGGGCTACTCTTTCCGATTAGCAGCAAGGGATCTTTTATTTGAGCTTCCCACAGGCAGGATAGCACAAACCATGGCTTTTGTTGAGCCAGTTATGGATTACTGGTTGGTGCAAGTGGTTTACACCTACCCATTGAGCCTTGCGGAACACTCACTCAGGGTTTGGAGTCGGTATTTGGATTAAAAATCCCATGCCTCGACTGTGATCCAAACCCAGTACCTACCAGCCTGTAGACCGATGGCCTGCCACGACGCCACCGAGGCCGGTGCCTAAAATATCAGGAATACACACATATCCTGAGTAATATCTTTAAAGTGTTATATGAAAGGGGTAAAAATTAATGAGTTGATAAACCATTTAAATTTGTAGATAGTTTGTGAGTAATACACTTGATTTATGGATGTAACTACATGTATGATTAGTATGAACATTAATAGACCACTCCTCTCTTGAAAAAAGAAGAAAACTAATTGTGATTTAAAAAAAAAAAAAAATGTATTGATACAATTAATACAAAATCAAGAACATCTCCCTCCATCGTTTTCTGTTCACTAAATATGTATTGCATTGAAAATTAAGTCATATAAAGTGAAACACCACCCAGGGTTCAACCAATTCAGTAGCCAACAGTCCTGGCTAGTGAATTTATAGTCTGGGCTGGCTGAAATAATATTCACCTGTATTACAATAATACATAGGAACTAGCTAAAGCTTCTGTGAGGGCTAGTAACTTTCGCAAGCATTCTCAAACTGTACCACTGTGCCTGCATTGATTAATGCTATTTTTACGACGTTTTTAATTAAATAAAAAATGTATTTAGTGACTCTCTTTTTTGTTTTGTTTAGGAATCAAACATGATGGAACAATGTGTGATATGTGTCGCCAGCAACCTATTTTTGGTATACGGTGGAAATGTGCAGAATGTCCAAATTATGATCTCTGCTCAGTATGTTACCATGGAGACAAACACAATTTAAGACATAGATTCTATCGCATAGGGACACCAGGAAATGACAGGTACGTTATCTCAACTCCCATGTACATAGATGAAATGCCACTGTGTAAATAAATGTTACTTTGTAAGTGCAATAATTGTAATTGTATGTTTTTTTTTTGGGAATCAAAGTCAGTCAGTGAGTTATAATAAAAAAAAAAATTCATATATATGGTTGTACACAAAAGTTTAATAATAACCATTTGTTAGTGGAGAGGTGGCTAAATGCCAGCATTTGCTTCTGAAAAAAAACTGATGTTAAAAATATCTCTTGCAAAATCAAAATATTTTATGTTCACTTTTAGGAGAAGTATGGGATAGGCAACAAACTGGATATTGTTCGGACCCCAGATAGATGCATTTGTTTGATTTGTTTGAACATAATATTTTAATGTTTTTAAAGGTCATAAAATAATTATGTGATCCAAAATCAGAAAGTTTTATCAGTCTCATGTTTCTGTATTCTAAATGTAAACGGTTTCATTAGTTTTTTTTTTATTTGTTAAATAAATGTATGCATCTTAGGCAAGTGTGTTTAATGTAAAATGATTGGCCTGATTTGACCAGTGGATTGTAGAAATCCTTGAAGTCTTGTAATGCAATAGAGCTGTAATGATATATATTGTATGGTATCGCGACATAAGGTGGATGATGTGATGCATCAATTTAAGGCAGCTGTATCGCAATATTTATGATATATACAATGAAGTTACTGACCAAGTTTCCTTTTCTGTTTTGCATAAAATACATTTTGAGTTATATGTACTATAAATATCAGGACGACCAGAAACACATTGGGATCGTGAAAGTAATTTGTAATTTAATGGTTACAAAGCTGTAATACTAATAGCCAGACATAATTTACACTGCCTAATAATTAGGGTTAGTGGCTTTATGTATTGCTACCCATGTATTTGGATACATATACATTTTATTGCACCCCTATCTACCTTGTAATTAATACATTACATACATATAATTTATATCCCATTTTTAACACTCCATAAAGTTCTAACTAAAATTAACTCAAATTCAAAGCAACAACAAAAATATATTATGAAAATTATTGTAATTTATTTATGAGTGGAGAAAAAATAAATTCATCTTGGTCTTGACCAAAATAACTTTAATTCCAAAGCTATATATATGTCTACTATTCTTTACCTTTTTTTCATTTTTCTTTACATGTTAGGATTCTGTTGGAACCACGCAGAAAAAGTAAGAAGATCACAGCTCGTGGTATATTCCCTGGAGCGAGAGTTGTCCGGGGTGTCGACTGGCAGTGGGAAGACCAAGATGGTGGAAATGGTCGCAGAGGCAAAGTTACAGAAATTCAGGTGATTTGTCAGATTAACTTGACATAGATTTAGCAAATAATCCATTTGACTGAACTCATTCATTATTTAAAATACTGACTTGCCTATGGTTTATAAGTACAAATTTAGCTAAAAAAATATATACTGGTAAACAAAATAGAACAGATAAATTGGGAATAAATATTTCAAAATATTTCCTGGTAAAAGCAGAAGCAGGATTTAGTGTAATGGTGAAGTAGGCCTGAAGTGTAAGAGGTATAGAGGATATTTCATGTTTTTTGTCACGATGAGTGTGATATGATTGCAAACTTCACTCGATGAGATATAAATCATATTTGACAAAAAACATGAAATTTTCTGTTTATTATATAACTTTTGGCAATTTACCTTTATATTTAAAATTCTAGCAGCAAAATAGTTTAAGCTTTCTTACAGTGAAGATAACACTTTTACAGTAAAGATAACACTTTCTACAGTGATGCTAACACATTTTATAGAGTGCAATAGGGAAATTTTCACTCTAACATGTGTTATCATCACTGAGTGACTGATAACATTTATTTCACTGATATTTTAAGATATTTCACTAAATGTTATATAATAAAACTAATTATTGCCTTGGTAAAACTATCATAATATGTTTTTTCTCATGAATTAAAAAACACAAATCTGTTGGGGATTTTTTTTTTTTTGTGCAGCTCTCATTCACATATTTTTGTGACAAAATCTATTCCTTTCCTTTTTGATCTGTTCTGTGTTAAAAGTGAAATAACTTATTGCGTATATTTTGTTGTTTAGGACTGGAGTGCAGCCAGCCCTAGAAGTGCAGCTTATGTGTTGTGGGATAATGGAGCTAAGAATCTCTACAGAGTAGGCTTTGAAGGCATGGTAAGTTAGAAAAGAAAACTAAAATGTTAAACATGTTGCCTTTGATAAGTATTGCGACCTGAGAGTAAAAGGGTTCTAACTGACATGATTGTCTTTATGGGATAAAGACATTTGAAATTTCTAATAAACCCATGCGCTTCAAAATGTATAATTCTGATTATACATTAGTGTGTAAATGCAGCACTCGTTCACCGACATGATAAAATTATGTTATTTAAATACAAAATTTTAGCTGAATAAAAGTAGTTGCTCAAAATTATATGTTTATTTAATCTCTGGTTTGTTTATTTGTTTGTTTTTTTAATACTATTTTCTAGTGTATTGATGAGTGTTTAGAGTTAAAACATTTGTGTCTTCTGTTATTTCAGGCTGACCTTAAAGTAATGAACGATGCCAAAGGTGGATCTTTCTACAGAGATCATCTTCCTCTTTTGGGTAATGTTTCTGCATTGTCTTAAAGTGAACAGTACATCCTGTTTTTAATACCATGCCTTACATAAAGTTTTTTAAAATTAGCCAACAACCTGTGCATTTATCAGTGGTGACTACATTTTACAGATTATATTAAATTCTTCAGGAAATGGCATAAGATACTTGCATACTTTTAAAACATAATGAACATCCAGAGTGTCATGTTTTTAAAATTTATTTCTTATTATTTATTTAAAAAAAAATAAGATTTCAACTTTTAGTGTGTGTCGAAAATAGATTTTAAAACATTAACTGGATTTGATGAAAAGTGACTGATTAAATCATTTGAATGTAATATACAATTTTTCAACTTTTTAAATATCATTTCATGGTGGGGTTTTTAAAAGTACTTTTAAATACTAACAGTTGAAGTATATAGGTCCATCTGTATAACATAATACATGTTTTAATGAGTTGTGTTTGGGTATTTTCAGGTGAACAAGGGCCAGGCTCCCGGTCTGGACAGTGTGGACTGGCTATCGGGGATCAAGTCAATGTGGATCTTGATCTGGAGATTGTCCAGTCTCTTCAGCATGGTCATGGAGGATGGACTGACGGCATGTTTGAGGTATGATATCTAAATGTAACAGGTAAACATATCCAATTAAAGGTACGCTAATGTAAGAAAAAACTAAAAGCTACATTCTTTATGGGTTATAAAGAAAGTCAAATTTTGTTGTGTTATTGTTGAAGGGATTTAACCAAACAGCTTGGGTCAAGATAAACATAGTAGTTCAGGGAACATCTTTTAAACACTTTTGATTAGTAACATTTGCTATCAGTTGATTGTTATCTAGTATTTAATGCTATAGAATTGTGTAGTGATTTCTGAAACCTGCATTAAAAATCACAATGCAGTACAGAACAAAATGTTGCCTGAAATGTTTAGTAAAAATTTTGACATGGAACAATTTTTCCACCTTGAAATATCCAAGACTTTTGAGATAACGTCATTTAACTGTATATTTCTCTCCTTTCCTTTTGAACTGAATGCAGATGTCATTACTATTACTGTTACTTATGGTATCTTTATGACTTGATATATACATACATTCCTTTTGTAACTGAATGTGGATGCAATTGCTATTACTCCGACACCATATAACCATAAATAAAATGTATTGAGTGCGTCATTAAATGAAACATTTCCTTCCTTCCTTCCTTCCTTCCATTGCTATTGCATTTACTTTAGAACTTATTCTACATATTTTTCCTCCCTTTTGTTCTGAAACTGAATATAGATGCCTTTGCTATTGCTGTTACTTATTTTATTACTGGGAAGAGACCACTTTTTCTCATTTTATTTTGGGCATGTGTTATTCTAATAACTGATATGTTTGTTGAGCCACATACAACTTTTATATTCTTTGCTATTCAAATTACATTTAACATTTTTATATGACTGTGAAATCATTATTACTGTTTTTCTATGAAATACCTTTCATCAAAATATGTTTATAATATAATTGCTCCTGTTTTTATTGAACATTAAATAATGAGTGATAATCTTTTTGATTTCAGTGTCTTGGGACAACTGGCACAGTTGTTGGTATTGATGAAGATCATGATATTGTTGTTTCGTACCCAAGTGGTAACAGGTAAAATTATCCAATTAAAGGTAGATAATGTAAGAGAAACCATAAAATGCTCAGGCATATGTAATTTGCTTGAGTGCTAAAACATACATAATGGTAACAAATGCTACAAGGAGAAACATTACGCCCCTATATGGAATAAAGTTTCTTTTGTTTAACAACATCACTAGAGCACGTTAATTAATCATCGGCTATTGGATGTCAAACATTTGGTCATTTCTGACATGTAGTCATCAGAGGAAACCCATTGAATTTTTCCTAATGCAACAAGGGATCTTTTATATGCATTTTTCCACAGACAGGAAAGCACATACCACGACGTTTGACCAGTCTATCAGAAATAAAGTTAATTGCTTTAGAAAAGGGTTGTGGGTTTCTTCTTGCATTATTTGTACTAGTCGGCAACACGTCAATTTAATGTTATGAGTGAACTGTTAAAATTAGTTCACTGTGGCATCAGATTTTTTAACCTATTAGTACTGTAGATACAGTACTTGATGACTGTTTGGTTATCAAAATTGAGGATATATGTGAGGATAGGGTTAGAGTATACTCAGTTGTGAATATACTCTAACCCTATCCTCACATATAAACAGAATAAAGCAAGAGGACACTACCTGTCTTCAACAAAACTCTGGCCACAATGTTGTGTCCACGACAGGTGTGCTTGAACAGAGGACACTTGAGCTAAGTCATAATTGTATCATAATCAGATATTTTTTTATACTGATATATATATTTTTTTGTAGAAGACCACCTACCTCAAACCATAATTGAGCTAAACTTACAATCAGTATTACAACATTGCTGTTTCTGTGATCTGTGTATAACTAACCACCTGCTATTGTTTTCATAGGTGGACGTTTAACCCTGCTGTTTTGACCAAAGTGAACACGACCAGCAGTTCAGCATCACTGTCGAGCGACTCGAACACTGCAGCACAGTTTGCCGTGGGAGACCTCGTTCAGATATGTAATGATGTCGAAAGAATCAAAGTCCTACAGAGGGGACATGGAGAATGGGCTGAAGCCATGCTACCTGTATGTTATTTTTAACTTGTGTGAATGTATTTTACAACTTCTGTTATGACTTTTGCTAAGTTTGGATATATAATGAGTATCAGATGTAATGAGGTAATCTAAAAACAAGTAAAAGAAACTTCATATAATGTACATTCTTCTGAGATTTAATTTTAAGTAGATTTAATTTCATTAGGTTTCTAGTTTTATTTAAAGGTACTTTGCCCTCAAAATAATTTGAGCAATATTTCTGTAAAATATTCAAAATTCCTTTCTTGGAATATTATTCTTTATTCATCCATGTGCATATTCAGTGGTCTCTTTGTTTATGGAGCTGTAGAAATGTCTGGGCTATACAGTGGCAGTCCTCTTGTAGATAGTGTTGAAACCATATTTTGTGGTCAAGATCAGCTATCCTCTGTAATTCATTTGATAAACATTTACCTTAATTTTTTAAAAAGTTTTATTGCTTCGTCAAAAACGAAATAAGAACTAATAAGTCAAATCATTGTGAAACAAAGAAAGTGAGTCTGCATGAATTTGTTTATGAGTCTCTTATGTTACATCTCATCATCTTTGTTGTTAATGTTGGTCTTGAACTTGTGTAAAATTCCAAGATGTTTTTGTCAGAATAAATTGATAAGCTAATACATTGATTATTTCTTTTTCAGACACTTGGAAAGATTGGTCGAGTACAACAAATATACCACGACAATGACCTAAAGGTGGAAGTCTGTGGTACTTCGTGGACGTACAATCCATCTGCTGTGACAAAGGTTGCATCGGCTGACGGTGCCACTGTGGGCTGTTCGTCAGGAGGTGAATATACTTCTTGTGAAACTTGTAGCAGTCATTACTTTAAATATAATGAAAAAAGGACAGTATTTTACCTTCTTTTAAAAACGGCTTAATAAGCATATAAAATTGGCTCTAGAAAGTAATGCCCAATTCTCTCTCTATTACTTAATATATAAATTGTATTAAAACTATTTCTCATTTAAAAAGGTATAATAATCCACAGTGTGCTGTTAATTGCATTATCACCTATTTGAAAATATGTTTTAATCCATGCAATGTCTTTAAGTCAGCTGTATTTCACCTTTTCTTTTAAGAGTTGTTTCCCTTAATAAGATTTGTAGTGATTAATAATTAATATATGTTTTCTTGTGAGAATGCTTAGAAGTATTTTATCCTGTATTGCTCAGTAATAAGTATTGTTCTGTTGATCAGAGCGTCTGAGTGCACTCTTGAAGAAGCTGTTTGAGACGCACGTGTCAGGAGATGTCAATGAGGAACTCGTCAAAGCTGCAGCTAACGGTGATGCATCCAAGGTGGACGAGATTTTACAGAGACCTGACGCTGAAGTCAGTGGAATCCAACTCAAGGTGGTTATAAATGTGACGCTGCAAATAAACCTGTTTACACAAAATATCTGTTTTGCAATTATCTGTTTTTTCATATAATATCATATAGGGCAAATTAAAAAGACTCCTGCAGTAAACCATAATTCCTTTAAAATTGGACACGGCACCTTTTTAAATATCAGTACAGAATAGAACCTTTCTAAACTGAATTCCCCTTAAGACTGAACTTTTTAGTTGGTCTGTGAATGCTCTGTTTAAAAGAATTTCACTATAGTTTTTTAAAATTGATATGAATGTTTTTATCAAATACTTCAGGTATATACAGGTTCTGCTAAATGTACCTTATTCTTTTAGTAAAATCTATATTAGACATGTGTTCCACTCAAAAATGAAATATGCCAGTGGATTGAACATAAAGTACATGTATAGTTAGTGAAGAGAAAATTCCATAATGTATACAACCATATTGTTTAACATGCTCTGCTAATAATAATGCATTAGTATTCCAATAGTCTCTAAAATGCAAATTCCAACCCTGACATTACCATAACACATTCCAACCCTGACATTACCATAACACATTCCAATCCTGACATTACCATAACACATTTCTGGGGTAATATACTCTTTTTAAAGAAAAGAAAAGAAAAAAATGTTTATTCCAATGTGGGTTTTTTCCTGAATTGATCTCATTAATTTTCTATCCTGGTGACTGCTGCATTTTTGTGTGTGGATGTGTGTGTGAATGGTCATTTCAAATAAAATTGATGGTCGTGGATATATATTTTTAAAAGCCTCATATCACCTGTCCACCATCTGATTAATTCAGAAATGGCCATAACTTATTGGATTGTGTTTTTCCAGGTTAATGGTGTATTTGCTGGTCACACTGCCTTACAAGCTGCTTCACAGAATGGTCACATTGAAGTTATCAAAGTCCTTATCAAACACAGCGTGGACATGGAAGTGGAGGTCAGTCTGTTATGTTATCATACATTATATTAATTTATGTTCATATTAATTTGATTAATAAATCTTCACAGTGCATATTTAAATTCCTTGCTTTTAAATCTGCAGATACAGAATTTGTTCCACTCATAATATATCAATAATTGTAATTTCTGAGAAATAGATTATTGTATTGGGTTTTTTTTTTTTTTAAATGTTTTGTTAGCAAGTACTGACAGAATTAAGTATTGGAACATGTAAATAGTCAGCAAGTATTGTTTTCAACCCTCATCCATGGTATGAGAAAGTTAATAGTACTGATATTAAATTCCACATTATATCTTTGTATTTTGAATAGACATTACTCTAATAGACTTAATAAATTAAATTGAATTTAGTCTCAAATATTTGTTCCCTTATTTCTTTATATCAATATTTATAGAAATACTTTGATACTTTTTTGTCAAAAAATAATAGTAAAACATTTATATGAACTTTATAGTTACAATAATAAAAGATATGGTGATTCATAATAGAAATTGTTTTGAAATTATGTGTGAACAAAGAGTTAGGACAGTAAATGTAACGAACCAATTTGATCAACGTCTGTAAAAGAAGCTTCTTCAGTTATTACTAAATTGTGATGAATTATCTTTTCCTTGACCAGTGTGCCAGTTTTGTTGTGAGCCATAGGTTGTTTTTCTTTTCAACATTACCTGTCCTCAAACAAGTGCACTCTACCTTATTTGAGGCCAGGTAATGTATCTATAAAAGAGAAAACGCCTCAAGTTTTCTTCCTTTTAAAAAAAATAATGTCTAGAAATTATATGCCTGACATGTTCTTTTGGCACTTTAGTAAAATGTTGTTTGTTCAGATTAATTAATAGCATTCTTATTGCTTCTGTGAAGCCTACGCCCATCCCCCTCAAACATTTTTTTTTATTGTTTTATATAAAGTTTATGGACTCAGACTTTAAATTGTGTGTTTGTTGATTTGTTGTAAATAGATATTAATTAATATACAAATAACTAAATAATAATAATTCATGCATTTTTAAATGATAACTGTATTACACAGGACAAAGATGGCGATCGTGCAGTGCACCATGCAGCGTTTGGCGACGAACCGGCTGTCATTGAACTCTTACATCGTGGTGGGGCTGATCTGAATGCTCGTAACAAGCGCCGGCAGACACCACTGCACATCGGAGTGAACAAGGGCCATATAGGAGTCGTTAGAGCCCTCTTAGATCTAGGATGCCATCCCAGCCTACAGGTGTTTTGTAATGGGCATGCTTTATGTTGTAAAAGAGGTCTTAATGGGGCCATGGTCTTATTACATTGTCATATTTTAGAATGCAATAGGTTTTAAGGTTTTTTTTAAATCTTTAAGGCTATACAAATTCACAGTTCTATTTTGTGAGATATATTGATAAAATCTTCCTGAAGAATTGTAGTTAAGTTCTTTTATTTATTGTTTCACATTGTATCTTGCAATGCCAGTTTTGTAATGTTTTACTTTTTGTTTTAATCTATTATCTCCCCTTAGCTTTACTTGGTGTCTGAACTTCTACATTATCTAGATGATAATAGAGGGGCATTATGGAATTAAATTTTGTTCTTAGTTGTTGGATACTGAATTGGCTTGGGTAAAAAAGCTTTATGTGAATTCATACTTACAGAAAACTACAATTTTGATTTGTGTTTAGTTTTGTGTGTTTCAGAACAAATGGGCAATATTGTTAAATGATTAGTTTAGTGCTGTTAGCTTCAAAACAATATATATTTTTAATCATTCATTTCATTTATACTTATTTTTGTGCTGTCCTAGGCACACACCTCAGCTATCTGGGCTGTCTGTCCAGGATAGCTGGTTAGTGGTTAATGAGAGAGAAGTCAGTTTAATGACCTTGCATCTACCCACTGAGTCATTAAACTCACTCTATGTGGGAGTTATATTATTGTCCTCTTTAGGTGCATATTGATACAGATATAGGTGGACAAGCATGACTGTGACAATGCTCTGTGTATTGTGTTTGTTTTGTTTAAGGACACCACTAAAGCACATTGATTTATTAAAACATTGGCTGTGGGATGTCAAATATTTGCGACAAAGCCTGCTACATTTTTCCATTAGTAACAGGGGATCATTTATACGTAGAATCCCACCGACAGGATAGCCTTTAATATACCAGTCATGATGCACTGGCTACAACGAAAAATAGCTCAGTGGGCCCACCGACTGGGATCAATTCTAGACCGGCCACGCATCAGACGGACTCTTTACCATTGGTGAGTGCTCCGCAAGGCTCAATGGGTGTAAACCACTTGCACCAACCAGTGATCCATAACTGGATCAGCAAAGGCCATGGTTTGTGCTATCCTGCCTATGGGAAGCACAAATAAAAGTTCCCTTGCTGCCTGTTGTAAAAGAGTAGCCTATGTGGCAACAGCGGGTTTCCTCTGGAAACAGTGTCAGAGTGACCATATGTTTGACGTCCAATAACCGATGATAAGATAAAAAAATCAATGTGCTTAAATAAAACAAACTTTACTTTACCACTGGGCTACGTCCTGCCCTGACAATGTATTATGAGTACTGACGGGAGTTTTAATATTGTCACTGAACAGGACTCGGAGGGTGACACTGCACTGCATGACGCCATCAGCAAGAAGCGTGACGACATGATCTCTCTGTTGCTGGAACACCTGGCCGACATCACCTTCGCAAACAACAATGGTTTTAATGCCCTGCATCATGCCGCCTTGAGAGGGAACCCCAGGTAAGAGCATGCAATTTATTCACAGGTGTGAAATGTAAAATATGTTGTCTGTGTGTAACTTTATCAGAGTTGTCAGCTGTTAGTTTTTTCTTCTTGACAGATTGACTGCACAATTAATTAACCATATTTTATCAAAATTATAATTGTTGAACTTAACAAAGTAGTCACCTGCTAATTTGTCTACACATGGGACGTTCTGCATTTTTTGAAACATAACAACTGTTAAAAGTCTGTCTTACCTAGGACTTTTATCGGGTAAAATATGTGACAATTCAATTTATTTTATATGCAGATCTTGCTACATATTCACACACCAATGCCTTTGCACATCCATTGCAAAAATTGCATTCTAGGACCCATCCAAAATGCTGTGCTTGAAAATAAATAACACTGGTTAAACATTTGGTAGTAGAAGATGAGGTTCAGATAAATGAGTGGGTTGCTTCAGTTTGTGATGAATCAAGATGACATTACTGAAAATGACATTGAAAAAGTACTATCTATATAAAAGCTTGTATTGTTTTGATCTACTACACTACACTACACTACACTACACTACACTACACTACACTACACTACACTACACTACACTACACTACACTGTGTGGTAGACGACTGTATCAAATCTTTTAACTGGTTTATCTAAGCAGGTACTCCACATGAACAATATAACTTTTGTCCTGTCAAAATTTGTGGATCACAGAGCTTACTGTTCCTGTCTTGATATCGGGCTAGGGACAGGATTTAGCTCAGTCAGTTGAGTGCTTGCGTCGCAGGATCGGACCACCTATTGATCCTTAGGGTTTTTCTCGTTCCAACCAGTGCACCACAACTGGTCAAAAGTCATGGTATGTGCTTTCCTGTCTGTGGAAAAATGCATATAAAACATCCGTAGCTGCATTAGTAAAAATGTAGTGGGTTTCCTGTGATGACTACTTGTCCGAAATACCAAATATTTGACATCCGATAGCCGATGGTTACTTAATCAATGTGCTCTAGTGATGTCATTAAATATAACATATCAGTCTAATTAATCGTAGTTGTCCCCGTCCCATGTGGCAGTAGTTGGTCTTCTCACTCATACTAACCCATTGACCTCTGGCCATGGTTGCTTATGTGTATGCCCAGTAATGTTTGCTTGAACCACAATTGTATATAAACACAAAATAACAAATTATTATGATACATCAGCGATGTGATTAAGAATAGAAATATTAGGTGAAAATAAAATTATCGGCAGCTATAACCTTCTGCTAAGAACGTCATCAACAAATTGGCACCAAAACCTAAGAATGAAGCAATTTCACTGGTTTATCTTAAATATTATAACCATACATTAACTACCAGTTAAACCCAATGTTAACCAATTGGGAACAAGCTTTCCAACACATATCACAAGGTTATCAACATGTAAAAATTGTGTAAAAACACTAACATTGAGTTGTGAAGCATTTATTATTTGTAATTCTATATCCGGTGAACATTTATGAATAGACAGTAAAATTGTCAGCAGAAGCCTAATAATTACATCTTTGTACATCATCATAAACATGATCTAGAAGTTTGTGGTTCTTGGTTTATTGAATTTGCTTTTACATCTTTAGTTGACTGAGTGATCCCAGATGATGATGATGATGATGGTGGTAGTGGTGTTACAGTATATTTCTTCATAAAAATTATCTAAAATGTCAGGGTTCTTGGTGCACTAAATTGTTGATAAACTTGCTGTTTATCTTTGTTTGTCAAATCCAAGATGATTCAAATATATTTAGGAGACATGAAAAATGTAGATTAAAAATAGATGTCTTATAATAAACAAGATGCTCTGTCTAAAACAAATCCCAGTGGTAAAGTGCATCCCTGATGTGCGGTCGGTCTAGGATCAATCCACGTCGGTGGGCCCATTGGGCTATTTCTCATTCCAGTTAGTTCACCATGACTGGTATATCAAAGACCGTGGTATGTGCTATCATGTCTGTGGGATGGTGCATATAGAAGATCCCTTGCTACTAATGGAAAAATATAGCGGGTTTCCTCTCTATGACTGTGTCAAGGTGACCATATGTTTGACATCCAATAGCCGATGATTAATAAATCGATGTGCTCTAGTGGTGTCGTTAAACAAAACAAACAAACTTTAAACTGATCAGAATTAACATAATGTGTTGGTTTTAACAAATGGTAGATCTCTTTTTTTTTTTTCTTCTTTTTTTTTTTTTTACATTGGACTGGAGTAATGTGTTGGTTTTAACAGATGGTAGATCATATTTAAATAAAACACTGTATAATGAACTGACTTTTAGCATGAAGTCGGTCTAGTTTACGTTGATTTATGGATTAGGTAGATTTCATTTTTGAACGAGTCAACAGTAGTTCTTGTATATACAAGCACGGACTGCTGGTACATCTTATTTGTAGCATAACTTTAGGTGAGTAATTGCGTGAATGGTGAGCTTCAACTAGAATAAACTCTGGCTCAGATTGTGTTTGATGTTTTAATATTGCCCTGAGATATGGCAGAGCTTCTGCTTGACATGCGTTCTGGGGAACATATCACTGGTGATTAGATGTTAAAGTAAACAAGAAGGAGAAATGGGGGGAAATATAATAGCTTGATGAAGCAGGTCCCTGAATGTTGTCAGAGGAAACAGCTGATTGTGATAATCACTACCAGAGACACGGCTGTGACTCATCACCTGGATTTGGAGGACTCCACTGACCTCTTACATCAGTTTGTACACAGATAGGAGCAGGAGGTAGTCGAGTAGTAGAGTGCTCGTTTCGTGTACAGTGGGTTTATAGGATTGACATCTCCATCCATGAACCCATTTATTGTTTTCTAATCTAGTATATTGAAAGACATGGGTATGCTGTCATTTTTGCAAAATGTATTTAAAAGAAAATCATAAATATATAACTGTTCTTGTACATGCAAGATGGGTATTATTGTTGCTGTTTGACACTAGCAGTTTTATAAAAACAATATAATGTATTTTAACAATGCAAGCTAGAAGACTGGTCTTTTTTTTCTTTTAGTCTTTTTCTCATTTTTGATTCATTTGAAATCACAAAGAACCTATAAAACATTGTTCAACACCCAATAGCCGATGTATTTTTTGTGCAGGGGGTTGATAACATGCATTCATTCATCCATTCATCCATCCCATATATCCATCCATCCATCCATTCTATAAAACATTGCTTTTATTATATAGACGAAGCCTACATGGCAGCAGTAGGTTTTTTCTTTTATACTTCAAAGTGCTGAAATTAGATAGCAGTAGTTTAACATGTCTCATGGTATGGAGAAAAAACCCACTTTCCTTTTCTTTCCTTTCTCATTGTCCGAGGTCATTTCAAAGTCATCTTTGTAAACAGCTGAACTGATATGTAGATATCTAATTTATTTTTATTATCCCAAGATTAGGTGAACAAATATTAACAAAACTTTTTATGAATATTGTATCTTTTTAGCCATTGTAAGATTGTAGGTTTTCTGTTAATACTTTCATAAACCTCTTATATTACTATTTATTTTGGCTTAGTATTCTTCATCTTCAACACTCTAAAACAATTTACAGCCTTTCAAAAAACTGTTTTGGTGCTACAGTAGGCATGGTTATTTATGGCTTCATGCAGAAATAAATGTGGAATGTGAATGCGTAGTCACGGCTTTACCAGTTACAGAAAGCTGTAAACTAAAGCTTAGTAGATTTTTTACTATGATATTCTGAACACCGTGATCTTCCTGTACAAGCTGGAAAGTTTTCTTTTTCATGTGTTCGTAATTAAGCCTGATAGACAAACCAACTGTTTTTCTGCGTACTATATTAACCAAAGATCCTGCAAGTCATATAGTCTCTGGAGAATAGCTGATTATAATCACATATTAAAGTGACATTACTTTTTACTGGAAATTATTCCAAGGTTGCTTTTAAATGAAAACAACATGTTTATTTAGCAAATAGATGCAGTTACACTGTATATAATAGAGGGTTTTTTAAGGCATACAATTAAAACTAGGAGAGAGAATGGTGCATACCAGCAGATGGTGTGATTTTGCATTACC
The DNA here is from genome assembly GCF_016097555.1 of Gigantopelta aegis. Lineage (NCBI taxonomy): Eukaryota > Metazoa > Mollusca > Gastropoda > Neomphalida > Peltospiridae > Gigantopelta > Gigantopelta aegis. The sequence continues at coordinate 49,572,879 of NC_054704.1, forward strand.
ATATATTATGATTGGCATAGAATTGTGCAGTATTAATTAATGTGATGTACCATGCACTCTAGTGGTGTCATTAAACAAAACAAATTTTGTACCATTCAATAAGCAAAGAATGTATGTTTTTTATATATATATATATATATATATATACTCTTCAAAAAAAATAGGGGAACCTGAAATAATGTTAATATCAACTATTATACCGAACATACGTTTTGACCACAGATATCCTAGTAAACAACATCAGGTCTGTTTATCAACACACCAAAACACATTTTATAGTTTGCACGTGTTGGGTGTAAAGCAGATATAAGAATGAAAAATTGAATGATATATATCAACTTAAGTTTTTACAATGCTGTGGGTAGAATGCGATATATTAACTGTTGTAGTTGGTTGTTTTTGGAATGATCTGTTGATCATACCCTGAAACATCCAGTCATGGTAGAATGCTATATTTCATAAGCATACAAGATGGGGGGAGTCATGGGGATTAGCCCCACCCAGTGCTGGAGCAAATCTTCACAGTCTGGCATAAACAGTGGAGATGTTTGAGGAAAATGAGCTGGCTTAAAAACTGTTCACCATGTAATTCCATCATTCTGCTCACAATATTAGTTGTCATCCATGTAAACATGCTTGGTACTTCATCAGGAACCCTATATTTAGTTATTTTATAGTAATGCAAATATGAACAACTCTGGTCCAGATTTTGGTATTTTCATTTAATTCGGACAAAAACCTGTTTGCCCCATCCCCCCCCCCCCCCCCCTGAAATTTAGAGCCATTCTGCCTATACTGTATATTAGTTGCAGTTGTCTGGTGATGTTTTTGCGATTGGGGTGGTCCATACCATGCTTGGGTTGTAAAAAGCTGGAATATGTCCAAGCTGTTTGGCTCTCATCCAGCTGATGTTCAGCCTCATCTCTGTTTACCATATTAACAAATCTGGAGTCTATACACCATCGAGGTTTTAACACACATGAAGGAGTTGGCCAGATTGGTGTTGTCACCTTGCTATCTCCATCGGCATTCACAACTGCATTGGTGTTGACGTTACAGGTGCAGGTTTCAGACTGGTGATGGAACCTTTCTGGAGTGTGCTGTACCATCATCCCTCTCAGTGGACCACATCGGTGTGTTAGATTGCATCAAAGTCAAGACAATAAACCTTGTGCCCAAATTATGTATGTCCAAAATGTACTCAACTCAAAACATTTCATTGCAAAACCACTGAATTGTTGAGCTTTAATTTGATTAAAATAACTGAAATGTATTTCTGAATATCCACAGCTCTTCATTAGATGTTAAGAACATTGCTGCATTAAAAAGACTGTACTCTATTCAGAATAGACTAAAACCTGTTGTGCCCCAAATTAATAAAGATCTAAAGCCCCGATGCTGGGATTATTTCTTATTCAAGGGTTGGAATTCTCCTCTCATGGAACATTGTGTTTCCTCGCATTTTAATCGTCCTTGCCCCCAGACCCCTCTAGATTTCCTCTTTTTTTACAATTTACCAACCCGGACCCCTCTAGATTTCCTCTTTTTTACAGTTCACCAATTCCGACCCCTGCTTATTCCAACCACTTGTTACCAGTGATTCAAGTTTGTGTATAAGTAGTCCAGGGTCTGCTGGTGGGAACATGTAGTGAAGTTGTATGGTTTTGGATGAGTTTTAAAAAAAAAAACCTCTCTGGTTTGTGTTAACCTGTTTGTGCCATAGTGTATATAAAAGATACCTTGCTTCTAACTGAAAAGGTATACCTATATAGCCTATACATGTATGTCACAAATTACAGGACTGTTACCTGTGAGCAATGTCTTTTTTTTTTCAAGGATTCTATTCCTTAGAACTTTGTGGCTTGGTGTTAAGGCTAGAATCAAGTTTTGGGCACTGTAACTAAAGTCACAACTGACTTTTAAATAATTTTACCTCTAGAGCAACCATTAGTCTCCTAGTCTACTCAGACTGAGTTCTCACATGGCCACCAGACTTCTTGTGGAAGGCAAGTCCTGCATGCATCTCATCTACCAAAGCAAGCAAATATTGACATGATGCTGCAGTTAATTTCCAATCAAGTCTGTAAAGTATTAATTCACATTCTGTATTTAACATTTTAAGTGGCAAATACTGTTGTTGCTGCCACTTTCTCAGGCTGTTTATGTCTGTTCACATTGGCCAGTTGCCATCATTCGCTATCTGTTTGGCACACTGCATACTTGATTGTCTTTTAAGACTCGTCTGGTGGGTTCTTTTGTTTGACAAGTCGTGATGACTTTCTGAAACTTAAAAACAACTGCAACAAGTGATGTGGAGTTCGAAACTAGCAATAGGTATACATCTTTGTTATGTAAGACTTGGTATATAAGATAATTTAAGTGATTTATTTGTGATTGTTTTGCAGTGTTCATTGGTAGGCAGTGGGCAAATGATCTTTGGTGGCTACTGCAGCCATCACCACCTCCTTCTTGTCAAGCTTTCACACCTCACTGTACTGGACAGAGTCTCAAACAGCAAACAGCCTCCTACTTAAGTTCAATGATAATTAGGGGCGGGGCGTAACCCAGTGGTAAAGCACTCGCTTGATGTGCAGTCAGTTTAGGATCGATTCCCGTCAGTGGCCCCATTGGGCTATTTCTCGTTTCAGCCAGTATACCACGACTGGTGTAACAAAGGCCATTGTATGTACTATCCTGTCTGTGGGATGGTGCATATAAAAGATCCCTTGCTGCTAATCGAAAAGAGTAGCTCATGAAGTGGCAACAGCAGGTTTCGTCTCTGTATATCTGTGTGGTCCTTAACCATATGTCTGACGCCATATAATCGTAAATAAAATTTGTTGAGTGCATCGTTAAATAAAACATTTCCTTCCTTCAGTGATAATTAATGATTGTGTATGAGTATCCATGTATTGAATTTGGGAATTTTGAAAACAATAATTTGGTATTCCATCTCATAATCTTACATTTCTATCCCAAAATCTCTGAGATTCACAGAAGCACAAGATCCTGCAGCCTGGTATCTTAGTTTAATTACTGAATTTTGACTTTTAAATACATAGAGATAAAACACACACACACACAGCCGTGCTCACACACACACACAAACACACACACACACACACACACATCAGTTTTGTGAAAGTATAATAGCTTTCTAGGAAATGATTGAGGTAAAATGTGAATGATATTTTAAAATAGTCCTTAATTTTTAACACAAAAAATAAATCAGTATATATTTTGAAATAGAAATTGGAACTGAAAAATAATGAATCTTAATGATACAGGTATGTCTTGTCTGCACTGAAACCTTTTTGTTTTTTGTTTCACTGAAGCAGTGGGTAAAGCACTGAATTGTTTGAGGTCGGGCACTGATAGTAGCCAGAGGAATGTAGACCAGTGACCTGCCCAGACTGTCAGTCACTACCCCACAGCTGTTTCTCCTTCACTGCCTGTTTACAATAGGACCATTGTCGTTTACCTGCAGCACAAGACATTGTTTACATTTGTACTTTTTCCCTTCTGGCTGCTTGAAACTGGAGTCCTGTAAAAAGCTATCCAGTTTTCCATAGTGGTTCACCATTTATTCTTCTGATGGGCAGTGGAGAAGGGGTTTTTTTTCTTGTCAGACTGACCAATTGATCAGATAGTTTCCCCAGTCCACTTAATTTTTTTTTTGTCATTGCGATGGTACAAAGTCTAGCTTATAGGTTAATGATGTCTGGATGCCTAAATATTATATATCTGAATGAGTGGATGTCCAGGCACAACAGTTTGTTTGATGTAGATCTCTTGACTTTACATACATACTTTTTAGTGTGAATAAACAATGCTAGGTATACCTTTAACATAATATACATGTATGTAGATCACTGTCTTCCTTTGAAGGGACGGGCCTTGGTGGCATAGTGGTAGGCCATCGGTCTACAGGCTGGTAGGTACTGGGTTCGGATCCCAGTCGAGGCATGGGATTTTTAATCCAGATACCGACTCCAAACCCTGAGTGAGTGCTCCGCAAGGCTCAATGGGTAGGTGTAAACCACTTGCACCGACCAGTGATCCATAACTGGTTCAACAAAGGCCATGGTTTGTGCTATCCTGCCTGTGGGAAGCGCAAATAAAAGATCCCTTGCTGCTAATCGGAAGAGTAGCCCATAAAGTGGTGACAGCGGGTTTCCTCTCAAAATCTGTGTGGTCCTTAACAGAGTGCATCGTTAAATAAAACATTTCTTTCTTTCTTTCCTTTGAAGGGCAGGATTTAGCTCAGTCGGTAGAGCGCTCACATGGGGTGCTTGGCAGACCCATTGGGGTTTTCCCCATATCAACTGGTATATCAAAGTCTATGGTATGTGATGTCATGTCTGTAGAAAATTGACTGTAAAAGATCAGTTGCTACAAATAAAAAAATGTAGTGGGTTTCCTCTAAAGACTACATATAAAAAATTACCAATAGCCAATGATCAGTTAATCAATGTGCTTTAGTGGTGTTGTTAAACCAGACTTCCTGTATATGGATGTTTGGATGTAGCAGAACACTGACTTCAGGTGTTGTGGCTTATAGAATTGATCACCTTAGATGGACATGTTGTTTTCCCAGTCTAGCTATTGCATTGTAACTGGTATGTATAAAAGATACCTTCTGATTTTTGTTAAGAATAGTATATGTGGCAGAAGTACATATCTTCTCTCCTTGCTCTTTCCATTTCCTCCGTTTCTCTCCTGTCTGTATACTCTTTCTCCCCACTCTCTCTGTTCCCCTTTATTTGTCTGTCTGTCTGTCTGCATGTATGTCTGTCTGTTTGTCTCTCATTATCTCTCTCTCCTTCTCTCTCTCTCTCTCTAAATCTCTTAGTTGTATTTCTGTCTATTGTCTTTTGTCTTGTTGTTGTCTATCTCTCTGTCACTCTGTCTCTCTTTTCTCTCTCTATTATCTCTCTCTCTCTCTCGCTATATTCTCTCTCTCTCTCTCTATCTCTCATCTATCTCCTTGCTCGCTGCTGCTTCTGTGTGATTTCTGTCTCTCTTTGTCACTTTGGTTGTGTTTCTCTCGCTTTCGCTATGTCTCTCCTCTCTCTCTCTCTTAGCTCTCTCTCTCTCTCTCTCTCTCTCTCTCTCTCTCTCTCTAGCGCCTCTCTTTTCTCTCTCTCTCCCCCCTCTCTTTTCTCCCTGTCCCTCTCTCTCTCTCTCTCTCTCTCTCTCTCTCTCTCTCTCTCTCTCTCTCTCTCTCTCTCTCTCTCGCTCTCTCCCCCTCTCTCCCTCTCTCTCCTCCTTCCCTCTTCTCTTCCAAATGTCAAAATAACTGGTAGACTCCAAATAACCATAGTTTACAAGGTGTTGAGGTGTCATTAAACAGTAACTCGTTTTCCTTCTTTGTGTTAAAAACTATTACATTCCAAGTGACATTATAAGCATGTCATGATGTGCAGGGGCAGGTGCACTTTGATAAGATCAAGTTGAAACTGTCTGCTAACTCGGTGAATGTCTTTGTAAGAGTGGGCGTATATTAATTGCATGGTGTGGTAGATGCATAGACATCTGTACAACATTATAGCATTTACCATCAGTCACTACTTCAGTTCTTCAAAGGTCACATTGTTGTCACTGATCGAAGTAAAAACGGCAATATGGATCACTACATGAAAACGATTTTTTATCATTACTATCAATACTGTGCAGTCTCATATTTCTTGTTTGGAACTTATTTAATACCAAAGGCCAAGAGCTTCCATAACATCTTTATATAGTATCAGTGGCTTGGGTTTTTTTTTGTTTTTTTGATGCCACATCTGTCATTATTAGAGTAATGCAAAATCCAGTACTGTAAATTAGATTCCATTTTGTAAATACAGTACAATTATTGAAAGACCATATGTAGAGTGCCTTTTAATTTGGATGCCTTTTGTATATTATATGCAATAAAATATGATTCAATCGATCAAAAGATACCTAGCCTTTAAACATCTATTGTAATATGCTGGACTTTTAAAACATAAAAATAACTGGGGGGGAGGGCAGAATTGTAGGTCAGTCACGAATGGCTAAATTAAATTAATACAGGTCAATTTGTACTAAATTACATAATTTAACCTTTTCATCCCAGGTTTCTTTTGAGGTTGTCTAGTTCAAAGTGATTGACATAGTAAAACGTTTTAAGATTGAATAAAATGGTAGGTAAATGCTTAATAAAAGTCATAGGTGTTGGATGTCAGGTGGGTGGAAATAGAGACACTTGCCTCCTTCAATTGAAGATAATGCATTGTCTCCCAGTTAAAAAAATTAATTAATATATAGCTGCAAATGCCAGTGGAGATGGCTACTAACACAGATCCGCACGTACCACAAAATAATTAATTCATTTGTGGTGCAGTGGTTAAGCCATCGGAGTACAGGCTGCTAGGTACAAGGTTCGCAATCAGGTACCGACTCCAACCCAGAGCACGTTCTTAGGGGCTCAATGGGTAGGTGTAAGGCCACTACACTTTCTTCTCTCTCTCACTAACCACTAACCAACTAACAACTAATGCACTGTCCTGGACAGACAGCCCAGATAGCTGAGGTGTGTGTGCCCAGGACAGCCTGCTTGAACCTTAATTGGATATAAGCACAAAAATAAGTTGAACTGAAATGTGAGAGAAGAGCCTCAACCATCTCAAAATGTTCAATACTTTCTTTCTGTGGTGATACAGTAAATAAAATCTGTCTAAACCGGCAAAGTTTCTAAGTCCTGAATTTTCTCAATTCTAAATTACAATCCTCTAAACACCGGATCCTGTCTAAATCAGATAAATATTAGGTCCCCGACCTGATCCGGTTTAGACAGGTTTCACTGTTTATGTGTATATATGTATGACAGACTGGAAAATTGTTACATATGTGTTGCATGACATTTACATGACTTTCAAGTTTAAATCTGATAAAGAATGCTATTCCAATCAACTATATGTTCCATGGCTGAGACAGAACACATATTTATTCCAGTCAACTCTGCCAGTCAGTTTGTTCTGTACTGATTGCATCAGACCTTTTCCCTCAGTCGGTTTTGAATGTTGACCTCATTACATATGTACCACATGGAATTGTCTTGTGACCCACATCAGCAAAGATATATTTTGGTAGCATGTACTGGATAGTTTGTATTAGAGTGGGTGTTTGTGGAGGATTGTAATCTACAAAACATTAGCCAGTGATGAAGAAGGGGAGTGTGATATATAATAAATGTTGATGGATATTATTTCTAATGGCTTAAATGGCTCTCTTATAAATCCCCTGAGGAGCTGGGATGGGTTGAGGGGGTGGGTCAATACACTTTATTTGCTGTGAAAATATATTTACCATCAGGCATAGTAAAAAAGCTCATCCCCCTCCCCACCTCCGCCAAATAATTCTGAATCTGAAAGATATTACTGGCATTCACCAGCATTTGTCATGATAAATTTTACTTGTAGAATGCAGGAAATTGCATTTTAGGACATATAGTTTTGAAAATGTATGGGGGAAAATATGTCCCCCCAACATCACTAAAACCGTATGCACTTTGCTCCCTCAATTTCAGTCAGTCATCCCCACCAGTGTTCACTTGCTTCAGCTGTGCCTAATCATGGCCTTTGTTACATCAGTCATGAAGGATTGAAGTAGATCTCACTTCATAACTAAGAAATGACAAAGTGGAAACAATACATTGGCACTCAGCTGCATATTGAGTACTCATATCAACTGCATAGAACCCAACCACAGCATATTCCTTGACAATTAATAAATAAATCAACCTCCAGTAATGGGATTTGAACCAATGCTTTATGAAGTGAACTATTAGGAAGTTTTACAAGCACCTTATACCAACACTATAACAAATACTTGTAGCAGCATAAATTTTGAAAAATGTGTATATCATTATATAGCAGTGATAAATTGCAAACATCAAGAGGTGAGATTTGTGCCTCTCACAAGCCACAAGATGAAAGCTTTGTGTTCAATGTGAAAATAATTTAGTGTGTGTACAAATTGGTCAAAGATACACAAACACACCTGGTTTTGTTATCATATTCAATAACTTTTAAACGGCTATTGTAATATTATTGTTTATTTCCAATTGTGACTCCAGACCAACCTCCCTGTTGCTTCTTTAGCTTGTATACACTGCAGATGTGTTATTTTTAATGCACATGAACTATAATATTTAATGCAGAAGTCTTGACATTCTTGATATTTACAGTGTACTTTCATTTCATTTAGTGTTTTGTCTTGGTATTGTTGCATTCACACTAATTCATTCATAAACATCTGAGATATGAAAATAAGTAATTGTAAAAGTGTCTGGTCATATTTTAGGGTGAATGGCAGGTGTTTAAAGATATTTTTTTTAAAGTAACTGCAAAAGAGTCAGTCAGATGTACATATTTTAATTCATTGATCATTTTTGGTATTAAATGTTTTATAATCTGAATCAAAGTAAATAAATCTGTAATGTTTTATAACACTACATGTATATCATAAACATACCACAAAGCAGAAGGTTCTATTAATGTTTTTATTGAAGAATATTTTTGGTTTTGTACATGTATGTTGAACTTCATGTTCAGTTTGTATCAAGGTATAATTTATATACTAATGCACAGCACACATCTGGCCACCCAATGGAATCAGTATCTGTAAGTGTGAAGAAATATTTAGAAGTCGTAATATGTTAGTACTGGGTGCAGGTTTGTGATAAAGCATTCAACAATACAACACTACACATGCAAATATTTGAATTAAACAAAAGTGGCATGGTGCATATAATGTGAATATAGTTTAATGAATAATAATGTGAAAGTACACTCATCTTCAAATTAAAAAAGTTAGAAATAGACTTTAAAAATTATTTTACAAATATATAATGGATATATAAATAATAATGGAAAGTATAAAACAAGTTGTTTTAATGCCTAGATGTTGATAAATTTCGGAGACATCTCTTGGTTTATAAAATAATTTGTAGGTTTTTTAAAATTACATATGATTTTATTTAATTAATACATGTAAGTAGAATGCGTATTAATATTTATAAAATTTGGTTTTGACATATTCCATACAAAATATTAATTTAAACAATGAAATAATATAAGTATATAAAACTTTATTGTAATGTCCTTGATACATAAACGTGATATTTTATCTGCAAAGTTTAGAAGTCAAATAACTTGCTAACATGTATAATTTATATTATAATTTATTTTTGTTGTAAGAGGATTATTTAACAACACAATAATTATGTAACTATTAATAATAGGAGTTTCAATATGAAAACTTTGGAGACATCTCTCGGTTTATAAAATAATTTGTAGGTTTTTTATTAATTAACATTAATTTTAGTATGTAAATTCATTAATAATTAGTGAAGAAATACTGGTAAAACCTTCATTTGTCACAACCTTTACAGTTAATTCTGAACTGACTTACAGCAAAATTAAATGACTAGAGATAATTATTCCAGATTTTAAATGGATCCAGTATAATTGTTAATTTTGTCAAAGCAGTATTCCTCTATTATTTTTCTACGCATGCTTTTGAAGTATGAAAATAAAAGTATCCATTAAACAAATGCTAAAAGATAGAGGACATTATTAATATTATTTTGCAAGTCACTATTACATGATTATATGATTTCAGTTATACATGTAAATGTATTTTAATTATCTTATTTGTAATTATACTACATAGAATAATAATGTTAACTTTTATCATACTTTTTAATTTAACAGACATTTATATTAAAGATCTTCGATATCAGTAACAATGTACTACAGAAATCACCAATTTGTTACAATTACATACATGTATGTATGCATCAGTGATTACAATATTCTGTGGGTCATAAAACTTCTACTGATTTTGTGTCCCATGTGGTTGATCTTGTGAATCATCTAAATCTGATGAGAAATGTTTTTTAAATGGTGGTAAGGTATATCATGAACTTTAACATCGGTGGTCAACATAAAATCATAAACACCATGTTATTTCTGTGTAATAAGCTTGACGATTGATCAGTACTGCTGAAGGTGAAAGGTCCATAGCCTGTTTCTCATGCCTATTGTGAAATCTTGAAATGTCACTTTTTGATATGGCACGTTCTGAATACATTTCGAACTCCGTAATAATATTCAACGGGAAGCAACCAGTGGCAGAAATAAAGAACAGACTGCTGGAAATGAAAGTGTAGTCGTTAAAGAATGCCATTTAAAAATGGTCCCGATAAGTAACTTCAGTAAAAAAAAGAAAAAAAGAATTACAGTCGGAACAAAATTTCAGCTGGGTTTTTTTATCATTTGCCATTCCCAACCCTGATGCATGTACATTTATGATATATTAAAACACACATTTATCTTATATATTTTAGTTATAAATTATACTGGGTATATGAGTACATTACTATAATTTAATTCCAGTTAGCATTGTTTTATGAAAAGATTTTTTGAAATATATAGAAAAACATTATCAATTTATGCAGGTATAAAGTATTCTGAAGATGAAAGAAGTAACATATTTTATTAGTCATTATTTAATAAAAATAGGATTTAAAAATGCATATATCTAAATGATCTTGAACATAAATTCCACTTATTATGAAGTCCATATTCCATTTCAATTAATTGTTCCATTGTTCTTCTATGTTTTAGTAAAAAATAAAATTCTGTTTCATTATTCCCACAAACCCATTGATATGAAATGAGTCCTGACATTTTCTAAAGATGGGGTTCTATTATTTCTCTCAACTACAATCTGGCTGGTTGGTAGGTCCATACCCTTTGTTGTTCTTATCCTCCTCGGCTACACATGCTTTTCATCTGCTCGGCAGAGGAACACATGCCTCCTGACACTCTATCTGCCCAACTAAATATAGAGCCCGTTATCACTTCCCAAATTGCAAACTGTGCTGCAGAACCCCTCTACCTGACATTCCACGAATTTCCTCTACCTGGCTCGTCTTACCGTACACTTGCAGGCAGGTTTAACTGATTACCTTACTCCACGTGCCTCACCAGTTAGAGGGTTTGCCCTGCATGTAGTATGGTCATAATAGCAAAGCTGCTGTTGGTCGTGTGTTTAGTCTGGTAAATGAGACCCCCTCCCCTCCCCCCCTCTCCAAAAAAGAAAAAAGTATTGCAATGTACTTTATTAACTTCAGCAGGTAGACGGTTTGCCTTGCAAATAGTATGGTCATAATAGTAAAGCTGGCATCAGCCCTGTGTTTAGTCTGGTAAATAAGACACCCCCACCCCCATCCCATCCCCCCAAAAATTATATATATTGCAATGTAATTTATTAACTTCAGCAGTTCGAGGATTTGCCTTGCAAATAGTATGGTCATAATAGTAAACCTGTAATTGGTCATGTGTTTAGTCTGGTCAATGAGACCCAACCCCCCCAAACACCACCGCTGCCAGTAAATCAGGAAATGTAAGCAAGCGTAAAATATTAGAAATGATGATAAATTTAAAGAGACTGTTGCGAAAAATGTTTGTGGATTGTTTTGTTTGATTAATTGAACACACAACTATGGTTATACATGCTATTGATTAAACTATAAATATGGTGTAGCAAACAACAATAGTTAGCATACATATTACTGCAAGTGTACTAAAATTTCAGAAGGTAAGTCATGCATTTAACTAGCTGCAGATTCATTGCTGTCTTGTTTATTTAGTACTGAAATATAATTTAAGAAGAATTAGAATTAATCAATTATTCTAATCCAACACATTTGTAAGGACAAATCTGATTGGATATCTACTATATTTTGACATCGTAAAACCTGTTCTCTTTTTTTTCTGGCCACAGATTAATATATTTTTAATAAATTTAAATAAGTAAGTTAATATGTTGTAATACACAATGACCTATAATCCAGAATCTTTTGTATGTCCTACATTGATATTTAATATTGTCACAGAGCTTGTCCACCGACAGGGGCGAGACATAGCCCAGTGGTAAAGCGCTCACTTGATGCACGGTCAGTTTGGGATCGATCCCTGTCAGTGGGCCCATTGAGCTATTTCTTGTTCCAGCCAGTGCACCACGACTGGTACATCAAACGTAGTGGTATGTGCTATCCTGTCTATCGGATAGTGCATATAAAAGATCCCTTGCTGCTAATCAAAAAGAGTAGCCCATGAAGTGGCAACAGCGGATTTCTTGCCTCAATATGTGTGGTCCTTAACCATATTTCCGACACCATATAACCATAAATAAAATGTGTTGAGTGTGTGGTATGTGCTATCCTGTCTATAGGATGGTGCATATAAAAGATCCCTTGCTGCTATTCAAAAAGAGTAGCCCATGAAGTGGCGACAGCGAGTTTCCTCCCTCAATATCTGTGTGGTCGTTAACCATATTTCCGACGCCATATAACCATAAATAAAATGTGTTGAGTGTGTCGTTAAATAAACCATTTCCTTCCTTCCTTGTCCACCGACATGAATGACTGCAACCGAAATCCTCATCCATACCGTCAGGAAGTGACATGTAAATGTGTTACTGACATTCAGTCTGACAGGAAGTTACATGTAAATGTGCTACTGACATTCAGTCTGACAGGAAGTGACATGTAACTGTGCTACTGACATTCAGTCTGACAGGAAGTGACATGTAAATGTGTTACTGACATTCAGTCTGACAGGAAGTGACATGTAAATGTGTTACTGACATTCAGTCTGACATGGGCAGGACATAGCCCAGTGGTAAAGCACTCGCCTCATGCACGCTTGGTCTGGGATCAGTCCTCGACTTTAGGGCTATTTCTCGTTCCAGCCAGTGCACCACGACTGGTATATCAAAGGCAGTGGTATGTGCTATCCTGTCTGTGGGATGGTGCATATATAATATCCCTTGCTACAAATTGAAAAAGGTAGCTGGTTTCCTCTCTAAGGCTATATGTTAAAATTACTGAATGTTTGACATCCAATAGCTAATGATTAGTAAATAAATATACTCCAGTGATGACATGTTGTTAAATAAAACAAACTTTAACTTGCAGTCTGACATTACTGACAGCTGTTATGACACTAATAGTGACTGGAGTTTGGTCTACAATACCAAGTGTTCCCTTATTTCGTTTTCAGTGTATTTCCTTTACTATAGTCTAATTTTATTCATAAATAACATAATTTTGAATTTTCATTATTACGAACTTTGTATTAATACTAAATATATTTTTAATAAAATAAAGAACGTTATTCTTGGTTCAAAAATAGTGTTAATACTCAGTATGAAACAGCATTCTTGATTTCAACATGATGTTACAAACCTGTTCTCATGTAGTACTCGCCATGCAAAATCTAATATAAACTTTTATAAACGAACGAGGTCACTAGGTTCATCCCTCTGTGTGGCTCCATCTGGTGATCAGAATGCTAACTACAGCTGGTTGAAGGGGACCAAATGCCTGTCACTACTTCAATTTGGCCCGATTTCAACCAGCTACAGAATAGCAGTCTCTTTGGTGACAAGAAAGACAGGACACCAAAGTTGTGTCTCGTAGCTGGTAATCAGGGAAAATGTAGGTTCAAAATCAAATGCAAGAGATTGAAGGTAACAGCATTGGTCCCCAATCAACAAAAGAAGAAGGGTTCATAACACACACATCCACACGCAGAGTTTGGTTAAAATCATAAAAGTCGGGCTGTTAGTTAAGACACAAGTCTATATTTACTGCTCATGCAATATATATTTTTGATACCATCACAATATAATATCAACACAATATAATGTTTATCTGTCAACAGTTTAAACAAAGCAAGTTTCTGTAGAATGAATTATTCTTTTGACAAATTTACATTTACAAAGTGTAAGTTGGCAGATAATATTGGATATATTTATAAACTAAAACAATTTATTGAAGTTTATAGTTAATACTCTTCTGAATTAAAAATAATATCAATTATTATTATACCGACATCTGTACCTGTCCATGTATGTTGATGTTATAACTAATCAAGACATCCATTAAAGTTATCATTAAATTCTATGCATACAAGAATGTAAAATATTTTAGAAGTAAAAGGAACATCTTCTGTTTACAAAATGTTATCTAAAATATACAGTGGTAATTATAAAGCTAGGATGTCATTAAATGTCTATATATCTGATAGTAACTGTTACTGACAGTTAAGATTATTAAGATAATCTCATTTGAAAAATTTACAAAAGTTTTGAACATAAATTTTGTTGTATTATAGAACACAACAGCAATAGCTGATACCATTAACTTAGATGTAATCATGTCCACACAGGCCGACAGATTCATGTCTGTAATGGCAGTTTGGAATTAATTGGGTCAGTACATATGGGTCATAAAGTTTGACATAGTTTGGCGACACTTGATTGGTTTAGTAATGTTAAATGTTTTAGTATCTGGGTCAGGGTTGGTTTGGAAGAAGGCACACACACACTTAAAAAAAAAGATAAAGAAATAAAAGCAGGCCGACACACTGGCAAAGAAGGCACATGTTAAACCATGCAGCACGTGGCACACACCACAACACCTCACACACCCATACTACACCTGTAGTTATAAACAAATCCTACATAGTGATTACGATGTCTTCGAATCACATCCACAGAGAAAAATATATAATAATAATTTAAACTCCACACCGATTGTGTTTTGTTGTTTTTTTTGTTTAAAATTTTTTGCCAATGATCAACAGAACTCTACAGTGTCTTATCCAGTAGCCCAGGTATGATGAGGTATTTTATAAACATCCGATGTCTGTTGTTGTGAGAAAGTGCCAACGTGCTCACTAGTCGGTGTTATGGTGGTCAGAGTACAGTCCTACTGCGCAGGAGAAAATAAGACATGGAAGAAGCATGCTTGCAGTTTGGAAACTAGCATTTTATACGACAGAGAGGGATGTATATGGGTATTCCATGAATCTTGCCTCAGACAAGAATGCAAGCCACGTGAGGTGCAAAAAGCCCATATTTCTGGCATTGGGTGATCTCTAGGTACGATGGCAGACCGAGTCTAGCACCCTGACGTAATTCTGGCACACGGGGGTTCCTCGGGTCAGATTCATTTGCATTGTGGATCCTCCCCTTTCACGGCTGACCTAGGTGTATCCATTTTAAGAGCTTTTTCTTATCAGCTGATGCCGGTGCCGTTTGAGATGGAACAACCCTGCCTGACTCAAGTTACAGCAAAGGGGAAGCATGGCTTGGCTGGGAGCGGAGGGGAGTAGCTTATATGGAAGAGACAGGAGATGAGCCAACCTATTGTCATATATGGGAATGCTATATTGGGAACACCGGCAGATGCAAGTCCTGTGCCGTCTGCTAGCCCCTCACTCTCCACACATGACCTGCAGATTTTCCTCTAGGTGGCGCCTACTGCTGATTGACGTGTGTATTTTCCTTAAACTCACACATCACTGATTTCTCAAAATTATGCTCCACTGTTTACCTTTTTTTTTTCTTCTTTGCCCCCTCTTACCTTCAGACAAATACATTTGTCAAGCTTCCTTTTGCTTATGGTATGTGCCATCGCTGATTGGTTTTATCACCTTGCAGAATGGGACCCGTGCCTCTGAGTGCATAAAGCATTATTAGTCTTGTAAAATATCAGACGATTTAAAGGTTTGTCCACATTACCTTGCAATATTTGACAAGGTTTAAAAAAAATATATATCATTATCCATTCCAGATAAAATTTCAGTGGCGTAGGAAGGTGCCAAAAAGTGTGGAGGCACTTTTATATTCACACACTTTTACCCTATTATGAAGCAAATATAAAGCAAAATATCTGAAAAGTGGGGGGCACATGCCCCCTTGCCTCCACCCCCGCTTCCTACACTAGTGTAAATAAATACATAAGTAAGTAAGTAACTAAATAACTAACTAGCTAAATAAATGAATAAATAAATAAAGTACTGTAGTGCCAAGCTTTTGTTGTTATTGGTAAAGACTTCTTTACTGAAACCTAGCTAATTGATGGATCTTGAGGAAACCGTTGTTCCCCCCCCCCCCCCCCCCCCCCCCGACAAGCGGTATTATTTCGATGCGCAGTATTATTTCTCGGAAAGAGGCACTACAGGGATCAGGTGGGGTGTTTGCCAAGAAATGTTTTATCTTTAACAAGAGTGAAACAAAACTGTTGAATGCATAAGATTGATGGTGTACTCTGAGCTATAGTCTGGATCTGTTCTAATTTGGTGCTGAGAAAATAAAACAAACGTTTACTTTTCCTTTAGAAAATAGTGTTGCAACAAGTGTAGGTAAATTGATTGTACTGTAAAGTGTAGATACATTTACTTTTCCTTTAGATTGTACAAGTGTAGGTAAATTGATTGTACTGTAAAGTGTAGATACATTTACTTTTCCTTTAGAAAATAGTGTTGCAACAAGTGTAGGTAAATTGATTGTACTGTAAAGTGTAGATACATTTACTTTTCCTTTAGAAAATAGTGTTGCAACAAGTGTAGGTAAATTGATTGTACTGTAAAGTGTAGATACATTTACTTTTATGTAAAGGGAAGGATGTTGTAGCCCATTGGTAAAGTGCTCGCCTCATGCACAGTCAGTCTATGATTAATCCCCATTGTTGGGGCCCATTGGGCTATTTTCCATTCTAGAAAGTGCACCACGACTGATATATCAAAGGCTGTGGTATGTGCTATTCTGTCTGTGAGATGGTGCATATAAAAGATCTCTTGCTACTAATGGAAAAATGTTGCGGGTTTCTTCTATAAAACTATGTTAAAAATTACCAAATGTTTGACATCCAATAGCCCATGATTAATAAATCAATGTGCTCTGGTGGTGTTATTAGACCAAAAAAACTTTTACTTTTATTTTTATGTAACTATGTAGAGATATAATATTATTTTGAAAATAACAATTTACGGTAATGTTTGGATAATTTATTTGAAAAAATAATTATTTGTAAGTTATATGTTTAAAAAGAAAAAACATACGTTAAGTTAAAACTATTGCCATACTACCCTGTTAACCAAAATATTATTATGCATACATATACATTTACATGTACTACTGAATTGAAACAGGGTAGAAATATCAAAATATAGTTTGGTAGTTGTATTTTTTTTCAAAACTGTTTATTTATTTTGGGAATTCATTATAAAAACTGCAACATAACATCAAACAAGATTTAAAGTATCAGTAAAACACATATCACTATTAAATTAGTATTAATTAATTCTTTATGTTTAATGTCACCCATAAAAGATTTGCTAATAATGTTTACTTATTACCATAATTTTTAATGATTTCTGATAAAGATTTTTATAAACAAATCAAGAGGTTTAATGGTATACATTATAGATCTACTGCTATTAAAAAAAAGCTCAGGATTTTCCCAAAGAGGAAAAGCGAGTTATTAATCCTGCTCCCCTTCACATTTGCTTGGAAAGTTTTAAGAAAGTGACAAATTGATTGCCAAGAAATAAAAAATTTAATGCATTTATTTGAAACGTTTTGATTATTTGCCTAGCAACATTTTACGAGAGTGATTTTTAGCTTGCCTTGATTTTGCTCATGGCAATACTGATATAATATAGCTGTTAACAAGTTATGTTTTTTTACAATACATGTACCGGTATATGATTGCCATGGTAACATTAATTAATCTAAACAATACTGCAGTTAACAAAATAAATTCAGAACAAATGTTTTCTTCCTTTTGGTGCCCATTATATTATATACTAAACATTTCTTGAAAAAGAAAAATATTCTTTAAAATGTATAACCTTTTTCTTCCTTATTATAATTTAGTTTTTAATTTATTTTTATTAATAAATCAATGTGCTCTAGAGGTGTTGTTAAAACAAAACAAACTTTAAACTTATTTTTATTTATTTATATATTTTCTTCTACTTATATATATATATTCTAGTATATAATATAATAATTAGAGCTTTGTTATGCCATATTAGTCTCATCATGGTCGCGACATTAATCATTTATGCACAATGTTTGTTGATGTTTTAAAGATATTTACTCTCTCTCTCTTTTTTATATCTCATTTCTACAGTAGCTTTATGTAGGTTACAAAGAATATTGTTTGCTAAGTTCTTGGCACCACTGCAAGGTCAAAGAAACTTGTCCAAAGTTGTCGGGAACAGATGCAGGCATGCTTCTTGCTGGGAAGCTGTTACCCTCTGTAACAGAGTACCATATATTTATTGTCAGAAAACCGGATTAGTGTGTGTGAAATATTCTGCTATGAAGGGATAAAAGATAACCATTAAGTGGTGTTGGGAAATCTAAGGATTCATATCCTAGTCTCTTCTCTTTCACAGTGGATTTAATATTATTTATCTTGTCATGTTTTTGCTTTTTAGAATAATGTGATTGGACAACAGCATAAAAATTCCACAAAAAGACTGTTATCTATTTTGTAAATGTAGCTTTGTTGCTTTACTCTATAAAATGAGCATTTATAACATTTTCCCAGAATTGTGTTTAAGCTATTTCCATTTCATTTTAAAATACGGTATTGTGAAAACATCCAGAACTGTTAATTTCTTGCTTTAAATATGTTTTCCTAATGTCATTTTGTAACACCAGTTGCCATGAAAATTTGCCTGAAGCATAATTGTGAACAAATAATCAGTCTCCATCATTTTTTTGTTACATTTGTTTTGTCATTGCCAATCTGTTCTAGACGGTGGAGTCTTTCAGCCATGTAAAAAGAATTGTGAAAATTTTATCTGAATTCCATTAATTAAAGTAATCTGGAACTTTCAAAAATGCTAAATGAAAACAAGCCATGTAGTCTGAGATGATCACCTTTTTTAAAAAGATAATTATTTAATGACTGAAAGATAATCCAGAGAAGCTACTCAGTCTTTCTGCTAGAAACAATACAGACCAGGTTTGAAATATTTTGAAATTGGACATTGCATTTCATGCACTTAGCCAAATATTAAACAGCAACACTCATACCATAATTATTTAAAAATTAAATATATATACATGTATATACATTAATATTTGGACGATTTTAGGGTATGTAATTTTTCCCTTCGTATCCTCAGGCAGAAACCATGCTACTGTGTCACTGACACTCTTCTTGTCTTGTCTTAACTGTATCAAGTCTTAGGCATGAACCAGGTGATACATGTTACGTGTATGTTTAAAATGTGGAGAAGTATCAGTCGAGAATGCAACACCATTATTTTCACACTGCATGAACTGTATCGGATCGCAGTCGAGGTTGTTGAACTGTCATCCAGTCAGCCATGTTTCCGTTTGTCAGATGGTCTTAAATATTCTTGGGTAATAATGTTAGTCACATACAGCTGCCCTGAGTTATCACTGTATCTTCAGGTGTCTTTTCCATTATTAGTATCAGCCCTGCTTACTCGTGCCCTGTCGAACTGCAGCACTTTCCGTATAACATTCTGCAGAACTTATCAGTGTTTAAGCAGTGCACAGTATAACTGACAGCTAGGTTGTAGCAAGTTTCTCAGTTTTTACCTGTTGGGTTATGACTGCCATTCCGAACTGAATGATGCTATCCAGAGAAATAAAATGATGAATTGTAAGAATCATGCACATGGATCTATTGAAGATATACAATAGCTGATTTATAAATCACACGTTTATGCAGGAATCAAAACTGACCATACTGAGTCAAATGAGCAATATACTTTGTGTTTTGTTTTTGTTTTGTTCTAGTAACACTCAGTACATTGTGTTAATGAGCTTTAGATGTCTGACATATTATGGTAATTGTAAGACACAATATGAAGAATTGTGGAGAGAGAAACTACATTCCACAACCATGGCAACTTTCATTATCAATTAGCAACAACTATTCTCTTTAGATGCACCTCACAAGCAGTACATGGATTTCTTACACCCTTATTGGTAAGAACATCATTCATTATTTTTGATAACACACACCAGAGACACATGTCACATAATTTAAAGGTGATAGCACACACCAGAGACACATGTCACATGATTTAAAGGCATGGGACGGGTTGCTCCCAGGTGATGACCAGGGCCCCGCTCTACAAAACGATCTAAATGCTAAGATCACCGTAAGTGCATAAGGTAGTTAGTTATGCATTAAAACCCAGCCACGGTGGTTCTCGTGGTTAAACCATCAGACATAAGGCTGGTAGGTATAGGGTTCGCAGCCCGGTACTGGCTCCAACCCAGAGTAAGTTTTAATGACTCAATGGGTAGGTGTACGACCATTACATGCTCTTCTCTCTCGCTAACGACTAACAGCTAACATCTAACCCACTGTTCTGGACAGACAGACCAGACAGCTGAGGTGTGTGTGTGTGTGTGTGCCCAGGATATAACACGAAAATAAGTTGAAATAAAAATAATAAATAATATGCACTTACGGTGATCTTAGCTCTAAGATCACTTTGTGGAATGGGGCCCAGGTCTCAACAGCCAGACCATCCAATAAAACAAGAACTATGAAAATTGAAACACTGTGATGCAGTCATATTACCCATACATGTAAGTGCAAGGGTTGTAAATGTTTTTTTGTTGGAAAAGAGGTTTAACTTTATTTTATACCTGGGTTGTTTTTTAAGATGATATGTAAAAAATAAAGTACTACATTTGTGTCCGTTAAATACCATTTATCTTATAAATCATTTAAACTTGTCAGATAAATGGTATCTAACGTCCAATCATATAGTATTCTCTGTATATACTATGATCTGTGTAGCACTGGTTCAAATTTAAAATTCATTGAGTTGTCAGCTAAGAAGAATCGATCCTTTGACCTAATGTACCTCAAGTAAATACTATACCACTGAGCTTCATTTATATCTTAAGTTTTCTGTATAAAAACTAAGGACACTATATGTCAAGTAAAGAAAGAAATGTTTTATTTAACGACGCACTCAACACATTTTATTTACGGTTATATGGCGTCAGACATATGGTTAAGGACCATACAGATTTTGAGAGAAAACCCGCTGTCACCACTACATGGGCTACTCTTTCCGATTAGCAGCAAGGGATCTTTTATTTGCGCTTCCCACAGGCAGGATAGCACAAACCATGGCCTTTGTTGAACCAGTTATGGATCACTGGTCGGTGCAAGTGGTTTACACCTACCTATTGAGCTTTGCGGAACACTCACTCAGGGTTTGGAGTCAGTATCTGGATTAAAAATCCCATGCCTCGACTGGGATCTGAACCCAGTACCTACCAGCCTGTAGACCGATGGCCTAACCATAACGCCACCGAGGCCGGTATATGTCAAATAAAGCCATGAAACCATTAAACCATAAAGTTGCAACCATCACATTACCTGAATTATCACTGGTGACTTGCAGGGCACCATTATGGAAGTCGGGCGGGATGTAGCCTAATGGTAAAGTGCTCGCTTGATGCTTGATCAATTTAGGATCGATCCCCATTAATGAACTCATTGGGATATTTCTTATTTCAGCCAGTGCTCCACAACTGATGTAAACAAAGGCCGTGAAATGTACTATCCAATCTGTGGGATGATGCATATAAAAGATCCCTTGCTGCTAATAAAAAAAACAGTAGCCCATGGCAGCAATAGCTCTTTTTTTTCTCTCTTTTTCATTATCTGTGTGGTTCTTAACCAAATGTCTAATGGCATATAACTGTAAATAAAAATGTTTTGAATGCATTATGAAATAAAACAGCACTCATTTGGGATGCTTGGTTCATAGGATTGAACCTTCTTGGCACGCATTGGGGTTTTCCCCATACTAACTGGTATATCAAAGTCTGTGGTATGTGATGTCATGTCTTTAGAAAATTGACTGTAAAAGATCAGTTGCTACAAATAAAAAAATGTAGTGGTTTTCCTCTAAAGACTACATATAAAAATTACCAATAGCCAATGATCAGTTAATCAATGTGCTTTTGTGGTGTTGTTAAACCAGACTTTCTGTATATGGATGTTTGGATGTAGCAGAACACTGACTTTAGGTGTTGTGGCTTATAGAATTGATCACCTTAGATGGACATGTTGTTTTCCCAGTCTAGCTATTGCATTGTAACTGGTATGTATAAAAGATACCTTCTGCTTTTTGTTAAGAATAGCATATGTGGCAGAAGTACATACAATGTATCTTCTCCCCTTGCTCTTTCTATTTCCTCTGTCTCTCTCTCCTGTCTCTATGCTCTTTCTCCCCACTCTCTCTGTTCCACTTTATTTCTCTCTCTCTCTCTCTCTCTCTCTCTCTCTCTCTCTCTCTCTCTCTCTCTCTCTCTCTCTCTCTCTCTCTCTCTCTCTCTCTCTCTCTCTCTCTCTCTCTCCCTCCCTCCCTCCCTCCCTCCCTCCCTCCCTCCCTCCCTCTCTCTCTCTCTGGAAGTATATATTATATAGATGTTGGATAATTCTTAATATTATCTGTCTTGTTTATCCTGTTGAATTTTGTATTACGATATCCATTATTTAATAGGTTTGTTCAGATATCAGAAGTAATTTGTTTCTTAATAAAAAGATAAAACAAGGACACATTGCAGTGTTACCTGCTGCATAACAAATTATAGTATTTTTATAAGAGCTATGAACAAGTGATTATTTTTGTAATGCTGCTGAGATTTTGGTACGGGTGACTATAATTAATTAAAGCTGGAGTCACAAATATATTTGAATAAATAATCATTTAAAGGAAATCAACCGTTTTAATGGTCTTCGCATAATGTTCTTTTTTCTAATTACATTTGAGGGGCGGGATTTAGCTCAGTCAGTAGAGTGCTCTCTTGAGGTGCTTGCGTCGTAGGATCGAACCACCTCAGTGGATCCATTAAACTGATTGGGATTTTTCTCGTTCCAACCAGTGCACCACAACTGGTCAAAGACAGTGGTATGTGCTTTCCTGTGTGTGGAAAAGTGCATATAAAATATGCTTTTCTGCATTAAGAAAAATGAAGTGGGTTTCCTCTGATGACTACGAGTCAGAAATACCAAATGTTTGACATCCAATAGCCGATGGTTAATTAATCAGTGTGTTCTAATGGTGTCATTAAGCAAAACAAATTTTAATTACATTTGAAGTGACATTTTAAAATTTATTTACTCATGTATAAAGTATCCATAGAATAAAATTACAAAAGAGATATAATAACTACGATACTGCCTATATCCCCCCCCCCCCCCCCCTCCCTGCCCCACCTTCCCCACATGTACATGTAGTCACTACCGGAAACTCCCTTCTGCAGTAATGGTTTCGCCAGAAATAACCATACAGTGGATTAGGGAATAAGAAGACAACTCCATTATTATTTTATTACCAAATTATTTTAGTTTATGGATGGGTTGGGGGGTTTTGGGTGGGGTTTTTTTTAAGTTGTCCAGTACCATCCACCCTCACAAATGTAATTATTTCTGGAGCAATGTTCAGAGCTGGGGTTTAGATCTTTTGAAATCTGCAATCACTAAAGATGCAAACGGATCGGATTCTAGTTTTACTTATTGTTGCTCACATGTCATTTGTAGAACATGAAATTACTTTTCTCACATTTGTCATTCCATGCAAACTGGGACAGCTGTGGGGGTGGTGGTGGTGGTGGTGGGGGGGGTTATGCAATGGCTGCAATATTTTGAAGTTAATACTTTGTTTACATGTTTGTTTTTACACACTGAACTTGCATTTGCATCTTTGCATTGTATTGGATGCACGATTCAGCAACTACATACATGTACATAGCAGTACCTCTTCTGGGGGTTTTCATTAGTTTGATAGAATGGTGTTTTGACAGATATCAGGAGATATGTTTATATGTTTTGAAACAATTTATTATGTTAATAAATACAGAGCGTATAAATACCATCAGATCTATAGACCTTGCAGTAAGCTATTAATAGGCCATCATTTAGTGGATGTTTACTTGTAATAAAAGTATGAGTATTTTTAACACTAATCCCTGTGTGCCTTTCTTTACCATGGTGCTGGGGTGGCAACATGCTTGTGGGTTTTTATGAGTGAACAATATACGACACATTCTCTGGTGGTTTTTTAAAGTTTCAAAATTGTATCTGTGATAATGTTGTCAAGTCTATATTAATAATGTTACCAGGTATATTCTTTTGTCCTCAAAATGTTTTGACATATCGCAGCCTTTTACACTGTATTTTATTACTAATTATATATTAATTATACATTCGTTTTTTATATACCTGTATTTGTTTGAAAGCCATCTTGGGTTGTAGGATCGAAGCACCTCGGTTAACGCATTCCCCATCCCTAAGATTCCCAACCATGACTGGTATACCACAGGCCATGGCATGTGCTGTCTTGCCTGTGGGAAAGTGGATATAAATGACCCTGTGCTGCTAATTGGAAATATGTAGCAGGTTTCCTATAAGACTGTATCCAGTAGCTGAGGATTGATGAATCAGCGTGCTCTGTTGGTGTTGTTAAATAAAAACATTTTGTTTGACACCCAATGACCAATATATTGTTCTGGGGTGTTATTGAGCATTCATCTATTCATTTTAAACGCTAAATTTCTTTTAATTAATTATTAAGTTAAGTTTTTCAACACTTATACTTCTTCTTTTTTTCAAAATCTCATTACAATGTACATGTATATGCTCTGTTGCGTTTGCAGTCACTTTGTATATATAATATGTGCCACATTTATATTGCACCATTTTTATTTACCTTGATTATTCATGTATCGTCTTCTTTATGATCTATTCAGGACATTATCCAAAATTGTTTTATGTGTATTGAGGTGAAATGACATCTCATAAACCAAGTTGGGCAATGTATTTTTTATTCAGTATAATTGTGGATTCAGTCTTGTACAAATACAGAGTTCTAAGTGTAATAATAACTAAATGTCAGTTGTGTTTTACATAAATGATTTTCATATCAGCAATTAAGTGATTGTTTCTATGAGCTGTGTGTAGCATAATACAGTATAATTGTACCTTTACTTACAATTTTGTATTGTTTTCACATTTGTTTGATGTTAATTGTTATACATTGTGTATTTGTTAATCTTCTTCGTTGGTTGTAGGGAGTGGGATGTAGTGTTGTAAAGGTCAGTAGTTTGTAGCTTCAGTAAAATGGTTTACCGGTAGATCATTCATTCAGTAAATTGTATGTCATTTTTGCACTGATTTAAAATTGTGATTGCCACCATAGAGTCAGCATTCATTTTTTTAGAAAAATTTAACCAGATAAGAATAGCTAAATGGATTTTGAAGATATAAATTTAATGACCTAACACATTTGGAGAATTGGCTTAATTTTTGTCTCCACTCGACAAAAGGTGAGATATAGGCATTCTTATTGTTTGACTGCACCAATTGTATCGAAGTTTGTGTTTATATAAATCCTAGATAAATGAAACTTAGTCATACATGCAGATGTACATATAGATATTTGAGACATTTAATTACCCAAAATTCTTGTTAACGATGAATTTAGGAAAAGTGTTCAAATAGCATACATACAAATTAACTACACATTTCCAGTGCTTCTAGATTATGGTAGCCCCACTCCTATGGCTAGTGATATTCAGTGTTGGATAGTAAATAACTACTATAATTAGCCCGAGGTCTAGTGGAAAAGCCTCAAGTTTTCAAATGCTGCATTTACATATTTTGTAAATATGAATATCCTGCCCTGTCTTTCCACTCCCAAACTAAGGATTTTTAAGCTCTATCTCCCTCGTTAGGTGATATATGTGATTATTACTTTTAGTAAAATTGTATTTATTTAAAGTAGGGTTAGTGAATTTTTAATCATGGCTAGTACATTTTTAAAATCACTGATCCCATGGCTAGTGGACTTTTATAAAATTCTAGAAGCCATGCATTTCTGCTTTTGTCTATAACAGCACATTACAGTATTGATTAGCCATTAACAGTACCATAGTTGCCGAAGACACTGTTGATGCTATTTGCTCATTACTGAATTCTTCAGAGACATATTTATCTTCTGTAGTCCAAAAAGTAGGTGACTGAAATCTACTAGTACATATCATGCCTGGATCACAGCTTGTTTCACCACATAGATAATCCTCACTAGTTATCTTGCAAAATATCTGCATTCACACAGGGCTTTAACCCAGAATCCTGAGGCATCATGACTTGTGATCTATAACCTCTTAACATAAGCACCATAGATTCAGTACTGCTATGCTATTATTGGTGATTGTATGTTGAAACTGAGTGTTGCTAAACAAAGACAAACAGAAGTACATGTAATAACACCTTTGATTTACAAAATTCTCCACAATACCATGTCATGACATGATTTCGTGTAATAACTGTTTAACTCCCATAGTCACTTGGGATGCTAACCTGCCAAGTACAAGTGAAGAGTTCAGATGCAAAAACCGATAAATCCATTAAAGTAATTTTCTGCAAAAGAGGGGTTTTTGTTATGCTTTCTATGTAAAACAGATCAAGTCCACAATGGGCGATCTTAAGTTGAAATAAGTAAAGTAAATAAAGGACAGAATTTCAAAACACGAGGGTGAAAATTAGAACATAACACCTTGAACTGAGTAATGATAGTAGAAGTCGGTTTTTGGATAAAATGGCATTTATCGGTTTTTGGCCCTGAACTCTTCAAGTGTAAGTGCTTTAAAAAGATCCATTTGTATACACAACCACCAACACATGTACAAAATGTTTTGTTTTGTGGCCTATAGATCCAGGTGGGTGCTTTACGAAATGCTGCTTTTGGCTGGTTACCTTTTTTTTAATGTCACTTGTTAAAAAAAAAAGAATAAAAAAAACAAACATGTAAAAGTAATGCCTTCTGTTTTCATATGGTTTTTTAAATAATAATATAAAATGTCTTTTCATTAACTTTATACCAAGTAGTCAAGCTGCATTACCAGTACAGAATTATTGAATCTGACCTTCAGATGGTTATTATCATCATCATCATCATCATCATCATCCTCATCATCATCATCATCATCATCATCTAGTTTTCTGCAGATTTGTTTTTCTTTTTGCAGTGTACAAAAATTTAAATCTATAAATATATACACACATGTGTATATGTATATGTATATATATATTAAAATAATTTTCTAAATACAGTATGAACACAGCTCCTATACAAACACATGGAAAAGCCATTTTCCAAACATCTGTTTTAACTAGATGTCTTTATTTTAATTTTGAAAACCTATTTTCAGAAAATATTTTGTGTAGATGATATATTTCCCCCAATCTTTTTGAAATCAGAAATAATATATTGTTTTGCAATGTGAGAATTTGACATTTGAAACAGAAATTGTGTCACAGCAGCCTCTGTAGTCATGGTACAGTTGGTCTGATTTCTTCAGAACAGGAAGATTTCAACCTGGAGCCAACATGTGGCTTTGCCTGCTGATATGGTTTCCTTGGTTACTGGGTTGAGGTCCTATCAACAAGGGCATCAACTTGGAGTGCAGCGTTGGTTTCAATTACCCCCATTGTACGCAGGCATGTGTCTTACTCATGTGGGTGCTACTGCATGGTCCCAGCATTTTGGCTAGTTCTGTCTGGCACTGCTATCTGAATGATATTACACCTGTGTTAAAAAAAAACTTTTATAAACTTCTTCCAACAGGAAAAAGTCTAAGTGTTCTTTAAAAAACAGCTTTCTGTTGACAGGTTGTATTCTTTGCATATCTGTCTTTCCTTGTGGAACAAGGTATGCACAAAATTGTTTATATTTGCAGAATGTTTTGCTGTTATATTATATCATACCAGTTGAACTTGAATAATAGGTGTTAAAACTAAAATAAAGTAGAATTTGGAAAGAAAAATTATATTAAAGGTAATTTGATTATTTTATTTTTTCATTAATAACCTTTTCTTTTTCTTTTTGTCATAATGTGGTTACCGTGATTCCTGAAAATTAAATTGTTATCAACATATTTAATATTAAAAACAGAGTAATTTAAACAAATTGTTTTACATCAAAAAAAAAATTGTTTATGTCATCCAGAAGAAAAGTTTCTGATATAATAGTATTTGTATAGAACACTTTTACAAAAGTAAATATTAAAGCCTATAGTATGTATTTATAAATATATTTTTTATAAAAAAATTAACTGTTTATGCAGTGCTAAATGCTTAATTATTAATGAAGCCTCAATTTTGTCACTCAAAAGGAACTGCTGAGTGATACAAGGGCCATAACTCAATAAGGTTTTGATGGATTCAACGACATTTAATGAGAATGTTATTAGAGAGATAAATGCAGTTTGTACATCATTGAAGGATTTTTAATAGAATACAAATTACCAAAATGTCAGAAGTATAAAACTTAAAGATAGACTGAAGGAAAATTTTGAGACTAGTACTAAAAGAAATTCTGTAAATTCTGGAATTACAATTATAAAGAATACAGAAAACTACAGGAATCCACTGAACATAAAAAGAGTTAATTTGTTTGTGGGTTTTTTTTTTTTTGGGGGGGGGGGGGGGGGGGGAATGCAAAGTGTTTAAAAATAATTGGTGATATCATGATTTAATACTCTGAATATGAGTATGATAGATCTCTTATGTTAAAATATTGCATCCTGATTCTGCTGCCTTCTTCGGTGTTCTCTGCACATATCGGCTCAAGTGTAGAAATCTTATAATTCTATAGTAACATCTGTTCTACAGTAGATCGGTGTTCTTCACAACACTATGACTGCTACGTTGTCTTTGATGCTTCTTGAAAAGTAGGGGCTACTGACTTCCTTTTCAGTATTAGCATACATGTACATGTATCTGTCCATACAGAACAAAGAAAAGTCCAGTTTTTATATTTAAGAACTTAACAGGTTTATTTAACTTGCTTATTCTCAGTTGTACTGTACATTGTACAACTTTGGCTTTTGTAAAGCTCAAATGCTCATATTATAAATGAAACTTAACAGAATATATTTGTATTAAAAATTGTTCAATAATTTAAAATAATAATTAGCTCGTCATAGAACTTTGAAATATGTACATTTTGTGTCAAATGCTTGTAATGGGTACTACTAGTAGTCAAAAGTGTAAAAGTTGGCATTCAACCAATGAAATATGTAGGCACTGCTACTTGAAAAGGTTGATAAGAATGAAGTCTTTTTTAATCGTTTGTTTTTCACCTTTTCTGTACTGTCATACATTTTAAAGTAGAATTTAAAAAGACGAAGTTAATTTCCTTTAAACCTTGTAATTGAATCTTATTCCTGTGTATTTTTACTGTCTTGTTTAGTACTTAATTGCTAAATGGTTGATTGCACACAAAAGAGAAAAAGATTGCTTTTTAGTTTGCACGGTAATGATCCTCTAGTGAATATTTCACATTCATGGTAGATTTGTCCATTAGAATATTGAAACTGGAGCAGAATACTGTTAGCAGTTTGGCTCATTTTCTTTTAAAACATGTAACCATTTTTATTTTGTTTTAGTCAAACTAATTGCTCCACAATGAATGCTCATCAAACTGGCTATTCTCAGATTTGTGGTTGGGTGAATGCCTTTTTCAGATAGATATCCACCAGATTGTATTTGTCAAGTGACCACTTAAATCCCGAATATATCCACTTGATTTAGTTAATTGGCACCAAAGATCGATTTAATTCTTGAGAAACAGTGAAATTAATATATGCTTGCACCGTCTTTGTGGTTATTTTCAGACAATAAGAAAAATAGGTTAATTCGAACCGAACTACTTCAATGTCTTATTCCAAATGCATTGTTCACAGAAAATAATGCATCCTTTTAATACAGTACAGTACTAAAGTTCTAAAATAATCAAACTTCTCTCAAAATATTCCGGTTAAAATCTTTTAGTTAATAGAAAGTTAGATCTCTTGATGAATATTTCCAACATGGCTGCTAAACCGGCTGCATGGTAGAAAGCTCACACAGTAGCAAGTCCAGCTAGCATATGCTGAGGAATTCAGTAGCATTGCTTTGCTAAATTTAGGCAACTGTAATTTAATCTATGTTGAAGGGAGTTTAACTCTCTTAACCTTGCTGGTTCACCGACTCTCAAGAATTTTATCAACCTTTGGTGCCAACCTCTTCAAGCAGTAGGATATCTTTTTGAAATATCATTCCGTAATATCTTGGGGTTAAGAATTCCTGTGAAGACCAGGTTTTTCAGTGGTCTAGTCTTAATGACTGTGACCATTGTGAAAGTCAGAACCCCAGTTCCAGATGATGTATGGTGACAGGCACATTCTGAGATACTGATGCCACATGTGGTGGGTCGGGTCATTTGTGGGCGGGACTGGGCAGTCCTGGTTGTGAGAACTTCCTGTCCATAAATTCCAGCAAGAATTACTCCAAGTGACCACATATGGCTTGGAAATTGTCTAGCAAACCATCACATTTTAAAAAATATTAAAGCTTGGGTGGTATGTCAACTCTTCAAAAAGTAGTGTTTAACTTAACCATTAACTAAAGATGGAACATACTTTTGGAAAGTAGTATATTATAAAAGTTCACAAAGTTAAATAAAAGAAATCTTTTTGACATGATGATTTGATTTAAAAAAATATTTGTAAATGTATAATGCAAATTGTTACGTTTAAATTAGATGTATAACACAAATTGTTACGTTAAAGTAGATGATAGAACATTTAAAATTCAATATACTGTGTATCGTAACAGTTTACAATGGTTTAATCAAAGAAATCTTTGAAGAAGATTCGATTTTAAAAAAAGTATAACTAATACTTTAAAGACGATTTGGTCTTTATGTTAATTCTTAGAACATTTACAATAAAATCTAGTACTACATATTCAGTGTTATTCTTTCAGGATAATTTGGAAAATCTTAAAACAGCTACTGAAGAATAAACTTGATTATGAATATATATAACTCAACATAGCTATAAGTTTCGATCACAGCATATATTGGTACAGCATGCAATACTATTACTAATACTACTACAACATCAGAAAAAACAAGATTCCAATATATTATAATTGACCATTTATTCATTTGTTTCAACTTTGGTATATTTATGTCACAGCATTTTCAAATTTAAGAATCATTTACTATCTTAATTGATCATATATAAAAATAACAAACTTTATAAGTATATTAAATAAAGTTTTAAACATTATTTGAATTACAGAATATACAAAAATAGGGAGTATATTTAAACACCTTTTTTTTTCCACAAAAGAATTGAAGAAGTTAAATTGCATTTTGGCAGCACACCATGCTGAACTCACCTACAAATACTGCTACTCCAAATGATGGAGACACATTTCATGATTTAGTAAAAAGAAAAAAAAATCCATGCCAAGATGGAGTCCTACTTAGTTAGCTGATGTCAGGGTTTTTTGGTTCCTCCTCCGATGAATATTCTGCACACAGAATACATACTTCTTTACATTCCATAACTTGACAAACATATGGGATAGTAAGGAAGTATGTACCTAGCACACAGGGAAACTAGTTCCAAAGTTCTGCAAGCAAGGGTCCCCGGACTGTCCAGGTATGGTGGACTTGGAACGAAAAGGCTGTGTTCTGGAATGCCACCAGTGATGAACCTTTCTAGACGCTAGAGCATCCTGTAAACTGGCCTCCTTAGACTTCATGCGGGATACTTTTACCAATTTGAGCATGGCTTGGCTTGCATCCCTGCTGTCTTGTCCAATCAGATTGCAGCAGGTCAGAGTTCTCGAAAAAACTGTTGGGTTTCAGCCAATCAGATGGCTCCACAACAGGGCTGATGGGTAACAGAGGTGGATGAGTTTACTCTTTGTGTCAGAGGGGGTGGGGAGTATTGAATGAGGGTAATGGAAAGTTTGCAGTAAAGTTTATGTTTGTCAGTGGAAGATGGAGTGGTGTGTGGGGGGGGGGGGGGGGGAGGATCTTTGAAAGTTATACCTGCAGAAGTTATATTAGTACTGATAGTAGGCAAGGCTCCAGGAATTCTGTTTAATAGCATCATTAGTAGTTCCAGCTGTCTGTTGCTAAATATGGCAAGACTTTGCTTCTCCAGTTTTCACACCAAACTGCAAGAGATTGTAGCCCATATAAATTTACTAATCTACAGAAACCCATTGATGCTTTTTCTTTTTATATCAAGTTTACCAACAAATGACTAGATTTGCAAATGAAGATGGCATCATGGGTGAATTTTGTAGTCCTCCCTAAATTATTATATTTATAAAATTGGCAATGTGGTTTTAATAATATTTAAAAAACGAAAAAGATTTTTACATATATATTACATCAGTGAAATATTAGTAGTGATATTTTGTAAAGAATAAGAATGTTTTCCTACATGTGGAAGTCGTTACTGCTGGCTGCAATACTTCATTGCCCTCAGAGACCTTATCCTAGGACAAGCTGTTAGTTCTTCATGCCTGCAATACAAGGAATTTTAGGCCTGTAACCTATCGCAGAATTACATCTGAAACACAAACTTTTTGTCTGCTTCAATAACACATGCTGTATCTTCTGGTTTATTATTAGCAACAGCGTGTCTCCTCTCTTTTTTTAGATTTCTGTATGATTTTAACTTACTTGTACGTGTACCCCTGCATGTACTTACAATTATTATTGTTATTGACAATTTGTTCTAATTTAAATCAAGTCAGTGGTGAATTCATAGATTGCGGTGAAGTTCTTGTTGCATGCAATAAGACAGCAAATGGATATCAATGCTAACAAATAGACTTACATATATGAAGAATTTAAGGTTGCACAGATGCCAGGGGTTATTTTGGGGATTTTCTGTCAGTCTATTTATTACATTTTATTTGTTACAAGGAAAACTTATGAAGCAACAGAAAATATATCCCTCTTGAATATCATCACATTGTACAATGTAAGAAATATAAGTATCAGCCGTCAAGTTATTTCATTTTATCTCCAACTACAACCCTTCATTTTTAAATATGACACCCAAAGAGCAGTTTATTTTTATTATGAAAAATCAGGACCCAACCAACATAGGTGTTATTTACAAGTTGGTTTTCCAATATAATAAATAGACTGTAGTAGTGACATACATGTATATGTATATATGTATGTAAAAATATTTTCATTAATTGTTTGTTAATATTGCTACTTTTTTATGTTACTTTGTGCACTCTGTTCCCATGTGGAATGTTTAAATGCAATAAATTGTATCTTATCTTATCTCTGTAATGATTTATTATAGTTAATCCACTACTATAGTGGTTATGCCTGTGTAAACTACAAAGATGTAATAGGATTGAATGTCAGTACTGTGTGACTGACTACCAGTAACATGGTTAACTTCCAGATTCTGTGGATGACAGTTTTGGTTGCAGTCAATATTTGATGTTATTATTTACATGTATGTCTTCTTCTTTTTTCTATCAATATATTGCATTTCCACAGTACCCAAATTACATATCAGTTATATTAAAGTTTTATTAAAAAAATTGATATTACACATTTTCTGGAATGATGAATGGGTATAATAATGTTTTGGAAGGATCTGATGGCAGAATGCAACTATTGTCAGAATTAATATATTGTGTTCTGCTATGTACTAGGAAAAAAGTAAAATTAACATTTTTACTACAAAAACAAACTGCAATTAATGTTTCATCATTTTAAGATTTCACAAAATTGCAGGAACTAATTTCTTTAATTACTTAAGACAAATATTGCATGACCTCATTACTTAAAAGTTTATAATTGTGACATCTCTCTTTAATATATTTTTTTATAAACATTTCTGATTATTGCAAGTAATACAGAATGTTTTTGTTTTTTTTAATGTCATCAGCTAATAGTGGCTTCACAAATCTCTTCCTTCAATCATTTCTAAATTGATTTATGTTTTTCTTTTCTTTCTTTTTTTAAACCTTTTGTTTCCTTTTTATGTGTAAGTTGTTGACTATACATGTCATGTAATTTTTGTTATTTGATATTCATCATCATGTCTTGATAGGCCTTGCCTGTTACTCAACTTTGGAAACCAGTTTTATTGCTTGGCACCAATGGTTTTTACAGATATTGGCATGCACTGCCCATTTATGGTCAGCAGTAAAAAAAAAAAAAAGAAAAAAAGGTCTATTCCAGATGGTGGGTTTGGTCACTTGGTAACTGAGTGAAGGGTAATTAGGTATAATTAATTAATTCCCTGCACTTCCTTTTCAGCTGTACCCCTTGGGGCTAAGGTGATTAGTGTCAGGGTGTCATCTCCTTGGACATTATGTCATCATCTTGTTAAAATACATTCACTTAACAGCAGGACTCTGAATTTGGTTAGAATACCCTCTACTCCCCCCCCCCCCCCTTCTTAAAAAATAAGTAATAAAATAAAAAAATAAAAAATAAAAAATACATGTATATTAAAAAATGAAAAATCCTCACAACAGTGCAAGGATTATACACTTCAGCATTTTTTAAACCTAATAGCCGGAGTTTTTATTATTGAAACCAGACATTACTTAGATTTTATTTTAGATTATCTATTAGTAGTATTACCATACAGCCGCAATGTTTTTGGTCACCTTTGTGTGTCTAATTTGATGAAATGCATTTTTCATATTTTTTAAAATGCCCATACCTCTGAGAATGAACTGTTGTGGAGATGAGCTCCAGTCTACTGTTGAAGGGTATTTAATTCACTGTTTCAGCTTCACAGGCTCTTGTTTCATTATGTTTTAACTCATCCAAATGTGTTACAGGTTTGTAGATTAACTAAATTTGGTGTTCATTTTCACAGGTTGAAGCTTGGGACTGAGTCTTTTAAAAGTATAATATAACAAGGTCTAAAAAAGGTAGTCCTTCTCACCCATCCATACATTTCAGAGTTGAAATAAGTAGTAAATAATAAGAAGACTACTGAAGTGGCTGGAATCATGTCCATTCCATCTTCCCAATCAGTTTTCTTCAGCTTATTATTTAAAACAGATTGCAGTACATATAAGACACATCTTTGTGCAATTAAGATTTTGTTTCACATACATAGTACATAGCAGAATCTGTGATGTCTTTAAAAACCCAAATGGAGTAACTTTGATTTATTCAATAGCATTAGCATAAATGAACTTTTTTAACTACAGTAAATCCAACACCATCATCATATCCATTGTACCAAATTTTTGAAATATTGCAGAAAAAAATCAAATAACAGGTTACTTTATTAAATGATTGATTTTCTTGTGCATCATATCCATTCCCTGTGTTTAAAATATTGCCGAATAAAGAAAGTAACTGTTTACTTGTTTATAACATTGACTTTTATCATGCATTACACCCATTCTTAACTTCTAAAACTTAACAGAATAAATTAGATACTTGGTTTCATAAAACATTAACATCACCATGCTCAGGTCAGAAGTATTATTTTGGATGCCTTTGTTCCTGGGACCAGTCATGTGCTTTCTTGGCAAGTAATTTTTGGTTGAAAGTAAGATTTTAGATCAGCTCATACTAATTTAACCAATCGATGCAGAGGCTCTAAAAGAATAATTATAGACTGCAATTATTTCCAGATGTCTAGAATAAACTGTACAACTTGTAACAGAAAGATTAGTTTCATTGAACATAATCAGTTTGTTTTTATTTCGTTTCCTAATATATTATTTTACTTAAACTAAATATTCAAGATTCACATTTAATCTATAATGCCACAACAGGAAGTATTTTGTTTGTAAAATTTGGATTAACAACATTTTCTATAACTGATTAGCATCTATCATGTAACGTCTAAGAATTGTGTAGAGATTACAGAAACTTACATAGCAAATCACAAGTAATTCTGAACAAATGTTGTTCCCTTTACACTGTTCATGTCCAGGCTAGATATTCTCAACCAGGTTTAGAATCTTAGGTTCAGGTAAGTAGTATATGCTTTGTATCTGAAAAAGAGAAAATACTAAATTATTGCCCACAAATGTAATGACTAATGCCTGGAGTTTTTTAAAAGGCTTTTTTATGGCTCTAACATACAATGTATGTGTTCATTTAAATGTACCTGTATTTTGAACAGCTGTTCTTATTTCATCAGTACCTGTAGTTAACAGCATTCCTCCAATAATATATAATATTTACTCTTTAAAAAAAACACAAATTTTGAATTGGTGTTTTGAATCGGCGTGTGCTGGGATCTAGCCCAGTTGGTAGAGCACTCGTCTGAGGTACATGCATCATAGGATCGAATCACTGCAGTGGACCCATAGTCTGAATTGGGTTTTCCCCCCCATCCCATCCAGTGCCCCACAACGTATATCAAAAGCCGTAGTGTATACTGTCCTGTCTTTGGGAAAGTGCATGTAAAATATCTAGTGCTGCTAATGGAACATGTAGCTGGTTTCCTTTAACATGAAGTGTCAAAATTTACCATATGTTTGACATTCAATTTAGCCGATGATTGATAAGTCAGTGTGCTCTAGTGTTGTTAAAACAAAACAAACTTGAATCAGTGTGGATGGTATTAAATGAATTATTATGGTCTCTCAGTTGCCAAAGTGGGATCTTGTTAATTTAGATCTGTTTTAGAAATGATGACTTATATGAGTAGAATATACATGTATCCATATTGTTAAATGAATGTAAGTAATTATAGTATTCCATATAATTGACTATCTTGTTTAGTTATGTGTACTGTATCTGTGAATTGATTAAAAAAAATTATGTCTTTGGGAACATGCCCCATAAAATTAAGTAGGGTCCCCCCTTTTTTTTCTTTTTTCTTTTCATTTTACTACATTTAATATATTAATCCAGATAAAATATTATGTATATGTACTCTTTTGACCTAACAATTAGGTGTGGGGGGGTGGGGGGTGGGGTGGGGGGTAATAATACATAAAAAAGGGGGGGGGTCTAGTTAGGTAGATAGAATAAATGTGACGGAGGAAGTGTGAGTAAGTGCAATGGAGGAAGTATATCATTTCTTTCTCATATTCTTTTCTTTCTTTTTCTTTAGGTAGGACCAGGTTCTTAGAAATACACAATTATATTTTGTAGATCTTATACATTTTGTTCTGTCCCTATTTGGACATTTTTGTACAGTAAAAAAAATTGAGCTATTGATAAAGTAAGTGTGAGGGACGAAGTGTGAGTAAGTGCGAGGAGGAAGTGTGAGTAAGTGCGAGGGAGGAAGTATTTCTTTTCTTTTATTTTTTCTTCACAATACCATCCCCATAACAAATAGGTTGGCAGTATTATCATGTAACTTCTTTATTTTCTATTTTTTGTTGGTAACAGTGATGACACAAGACATTAAAAAATATCTTCAAATACAATTTTAAGAATTGTTTGCTTAATTGCCTTCACCCCATCCCTTTCAAGGTGAG
This sequence comes from Gigantopelta aegis, assembly GCF_016097555.1. Lineage (NCBI taxonomy): Eukaryota > Metazoa > Mollusca > Gastropoda > Neomphalida > Peltospiridae > Gigantopelta > Gigantopelta aegis. The sequence continues at coordinate 49,610,083 of NC_054704.1, forward strand.
CATTTAAAGAATATCTCCTATCAATACTGTTACCACTCAGTCCAAAGTCTTTGATATACCGAGTATTATATCAGCAATGACTACATTACAACCAAGTTTATGCTTGTGGGTTTATGCATGCAGGCATACAACCATGTTATTTTATTACTGTGTCCAATATTTATTGCTGAGGAATATTTCTCTTCAAAGCTGTTGTCAAAGTGATGTAATTTGCTAGGACCAGGAGGTCTGTGATTATAATTACCTACTTGGAGTTAGACAGCAGTGGCTCTAACAAGACACACTTTGTTTGAAAAGCAAATAACCATAAAACATCTGGTATTGTTGGAAGCTGCATGCAAGCCATCTTTCTCTAGAAAGTGTGAGTGGTGTGCAGCTTGGTGGTAGTACACTAAGGTTGACAACAGTGAACTTTTTGCACACTTGTTTTGGCTTTGTACACAATAAATATAGCATATCTTAACATAATTTCACTTCAGATCCATATGTCATAAACAGTACAATTGTTTTATTACAAGGTTTTTCATCAAACACAGTGAGGTGTGTCAGTAATTTTCAAAGAAAAACTTTTCAGCAGCAATTTGGCATTGGTATTTTCCAGCATTTGTTCACCCAGAGTTTATTGTTATTTTCACGAGTGACATCAATGAAGTAATGATGTCATTCAAATTCAAAGTTAGCCACTCTAAAATAAAAAGTGGCCTACTTGTCTTGACACCTGTCAAAATAGTTCTGAGTTCTATATTGAGCAGACAACACAGTTTACATATGTCCGCATGCTTTTATTTTTCATAAGTTTTAACTTTAAGATGAAAGAAATATAAAGTACCATTCGTCAGATATATCATATGGCTAAACCACTGCTCCACCAAGACCAGCTGTCACAATCAGGGAACATTTTGGTCAGTGTCCTGTTGCGATTTTCTACACAATTTTCAGAGATTGCTTCACAATTTTAAAACATTAAAACAGTAGTTGCTAATAAATTTTCAATTGACTAGAAATATCGTTAATCATGATTTTGAAAACAAACTGTTCCCTGGCAATGACTTAACTCCACCGTATGTAATAGCTGATAAGCAGACGTTATGCTACAGTGTTAGTCATTTCTTTTCTTTCCGCCCAACAAAAAGTGCCCACTATAAAGAAGAACAGAATGCTGTTTTGTGAATCAGGACTGTCCACCGGGGACAAACACAGTTTCACAAGTTAAAACTTTCAGGCGCTAAAGAAATTAGTTTGTTATTATTACATTTCTTATCTTATCGAGACATTCATTTTATGCAACAGGTGCATGATTATTGCCTTTACCGAGATCTTTTACTGTATTAATATCAGAATTAGGTTCAAGTGTGGAAAGACAATTTGTTTATTTAAAAAATATATATATATACATGTATATCATAATAAAAAAACATGTGTATTATTATTATTATTTTTTTTTTTTTTTTTTTAACACTTAGTTCAATACACTGGATGCTAAGTTTCTAGGTTTAAGCACATAGCATTGGTCCTCTTTGGTATTTCACACTAAAAGTGATTGGACAGTAGCAGCATGAAGATACATGGATTGGTTGTGTCACTTGGTTCCATCAAAACCTCAAAGAAAGGAATGATTGTTTAATGATATGCTGGTGAATTTCACAATACAGCTTTCTGTTTTGTAGCATATGGTTATTATAACACTTGATCTCACTAGAAGATAAAGGAAACCTGCTGTAGCCACTTAGGCTGCTTCTAAGAAACTGCAATAAGTTTCTTTTATGTGGATTCCCACAGACATGACAAGACACATCATAATTGTAACTTGTCAATAGTAACTCTCCTAGTCTGAATTATTATCACAATCATGTGGGTGTGAGCAGGAAATGGTTATAAAAAGTCAGGTACAGTGAAACCTCTCAAAACCGGACCCTCTGTAAACCAGAATTCCCTCAAAACCGGATGTTTTACAGTCTCTTTTTAAAAACCAAGACAGAACTTCACCTCTCTAAACCGGATCCCTCTTAAAACTGGACATTTGTCTTGGTCCCAAGGGTGTCCGGTTTAGAGGGGTTTCACTGTATTATGTTATGCATCATTTGTCCTTATTGCAGCAAGTTCTGTCTTGCAATAACTTAAAAGTTTTTATGTACAATGTATCCGAAAATCACATAGTCACTAAATTACATGAAAACCAACAATACTTTCATTAATTAAAGTTTATTTTCTTAAACAAGGCCACATTGCTTTATTTTTAAAATGTTGGATGGCAAGCATTTTATAATTCTGACATATAGTCTTAGGAAAATGCTACATTAGCAGCAAGGGATCTTATATTTGCACTTTCTTGAGTGTCATCTATATTTTGTATTAATAGTAGGACATGTACTTGAAATCTGTTGTTTCTCTGGTTATATTTTATTACTCTGGTTAAATTTTATAATATCATTTTGCAGGCTTCGTAATCTGTTGAGGTGTTTCTGTTTTAGAAAGTGTATTGTTTACACACATTACACAGAGTTATGTAAATTGTGCCATCAAAAAGCACACAGACATGAAATGTAAATATCAGGAGTGTTATTTCTTGAAGAGAACTGTTTGTATAGTAACAGTCCAGTAATGTTGATGACAAACACAAACTTTTGGGCACATTAGTACTTAATTATGTATTCATCTCTGACATTATCCAATGAATTTGATTTTTTTGATTTTTTTTTGTTCTCATTGGTAAACTGTTGGTAAATGTAATTACCCCAAGGCTGTGCAAACTACATGTAGTGTACTAGTGGTATCTGCATTCATCAAAATAGTACATGTATTATCTTACCACATGTTTTATGTTTCCCATATGTTTCACCTTTCCGTTGCTGAGGTAACCATGACAGTTTGTGTTAGTTGGTTCCACAAGCAGATGATTGGACCGGACAGATGAGTTCTTTGATAAGCGGAAACTACTAGTAAAACTCTGGCTGGACCAGATCATTTGAGACTCAGTCTGAGTAGACGTTTTCCTGTTTTTCCAATGTGGAAATTCTAAAAATATAAGTAAAATGTATTCACATGTACCAAGTACAAAACACAATTTTAAAAGAAAAAGGCAAAAAACACCCAAAAACCCCACCATACACACTAATTTAACATCTTTTATACATCTTATGGGATCCATTATTAGTTAATTTAATGTATGTTTGCATTCTTATTTGTGGATGTTTGATAAAAATAACACTTTCTAAAAGAAAGTATTGTATATATACAGGTAAACATTGTATTTGTTTTATATAATATACACTTTGTACCTGGTAAATCATTTTGGAACATTACAGGTTTTAAAGTCAGAATACCATGAAAGTATTTCACTCTAAAGTTATATGTTGTAACTACCTGTACATACTTGAATGTAACGTAATCCTGATGTAAAACCAGGCAGTGAAGGTAAATGTTTGTTCCATTTGTTATTGTATCTGGACAATAGTTCTGAAACTTAGATTCTGGTCTTGATGGTTCAGACTTGAAGCACAGGCTTTGAAGTCATGACATTGCCATTTATCTTGTATAACATGTAATGCCACATGACAAAACTTTGAGAACTAATATTTTTTAAGCATTCGAGATAATTGATTAACCCTGAATGCTAGATACAGATGATATGTTTTCAAAAGGATAACTCAGTCAAAGCCCTTTTAAGATAAATTCAGACTTCTTGCTAGAAAAAATTAAAAGTGAAACCCACTTTTAATTTGAACTCTTTTTTTAAATTTTTTTTAAAAGAATATCTGGAACCAGTTGCCAGCTGAATGTTGGTAAACTCGGTGCCTTGCCTTGAACTAAAATTAGAAGTAGAATATCTGACAAACACGTTTTTAAAAACTTGTTCACAAATTGCAGAAGCCAGGATGAGTAACGGTTGTTTACATCGGAGAAATAGTGTCTTGTGGTATTGCACAAGAGTTCGCTAGGTGTGCAACATAGCAGAGTTTTCTTGGTTACAGGATTTCATGTTTTGCTGAGTGTTTTATGTTAGTTTTGGCAAAATGATGCATTGCATGCAAGGCAATAATAATTTAAAAAAACATGGAAGGCATACAGGTATTATTACACATTGCAGATACATAAGTATGTTTATTGAATATAAATGAATATAACTTCATTGATAGGTTCGCTCTAACCAGTGCACCATGACTGGTACACCAAAGGCCATGGTATGTGCTATCCTGTCTATGGGATGGTGCATATAAAAGATCCCTTGCTGCTAATTGAAAAGAGTGGCCCATGAAGTGGCGAAAGCGGGTTTCCTCTCTCTATATCTGTGTGGTCCTTAACCATATGTCTGATGCCATAGAACCATAAATAAAATGTGTTGAGTGCATCGTTAAATAAAACATTCCCTTCCTTCCTTCAATGATAGGTGTACGTGTATTAAAATAAATAATAACAGTTCTGAGTATTGTAATTAATATTGACTGTATACAATGTTTTAAAAGAAAAAGTTACTTTGTTTTGTCAAACAACACCACATTGATATATTAATAATCGGCTGTTGGTTGTCAAACATTTGGTAATTTTGACATTTAGTGTTTGAGAGGAAACCAGCTACATTTTTCCATTAGTAGCAAAGGTTTGTTTGTTTGTTTTGTTTAACAACACCACTAGAGCACATTGATTTATTAATCATCAGCTACTGGATGTCAAACATTGGTAATTTTGACATTTAGTCTTTAAAGAGGAAACACGCCACATTTTTCCATTAGTAGCAAGGGATCTTTTATGTGCACCATCCCACAGACAAGATACCACATACCACAGCCTTGCATATACCAGTCGTGGTGCACTGGTTGAAACAAGAAATAGTCCAGTGGGTCCACCAATGGGGATTGGTCTTAGACCGACCGTGCATCAGGCAAACTCTTTACCACTGAGTTGTGTCCAGCCTCCACAAAGTTTTAAAAGACTTACCAGTATTTTAACAAAACAAAATTTGAGCTTATAGAATAAAGAGTAGTAAAAAGAAATCTTACCATGGTAGTCGGAATAAGCAAATGCCATAGAGCAAACTTTAATTATGAAGTCTTCAAGCAGTTTAATCAGACTCTCTTATTTATTCTGATGGGCAACACTGATTTGTATCTACTGGTTCCTGTCTAAATCCTCTACGTAATTCTATCAGTGTCAGAATTTCCCGACAGATATGATAATAAACTTTGATGCCTTTCTGGTGCATCCTGATTTTTATCAAGCAACGAAATTCATAAAGATATATAGGCTATGGGATAAATTGATTTTGTAAAGAAAGGAAAGAAATGATAATTACATCTCTCAAGACTTAGTGACCGTGAAATTTGTTCATGACGTGTGTTCTTCAAGAAGTGAAGTGATGCTGCTGCTACTGCTGCTGGAATCAATAGCCTGTTGCATCGCGAGGCTAATTTGGATGATATCTGGTTCTGAAGTACGACCATCAGTCACCCGTTCAACAGAGTTACATGTACTTCTTTCTTTCTTTTAAGTTTTTTTTGTTGTATTTATATCCAATTAAGGTTCAAGCATGCTGTCCTGTGCACACACCTCAGCTATTTGGACTGTGTATCCAGGACAGTGGGTTAGTTGTTAGTGATTAGTGAGAGAGAAAAGGGTGTAGTGGTCTTACACCTACCCAATGAATTGTTAATCCTTGAGCTGCAAACCATGTACCTACCAGCCGTATATCCGATGGCTTAACCACGACACCACCGAGGCCGGTTGTACTTATTCCAGCCAGCTTACTGTAATACTGTAGAAGATGGATGAATAAATGAGTGAGTGGATGGATGGATGAACAGATGGATAAATACATGAATGAATAGCATTTAAAAATAATAATAATGCATGTATGTGAATGAATGAATATTATCTAACTTCATCTAGCTTGAGTAAAATGATGGATGGAATGGATGGGAAAAGGAAGAATTTTTTTATTTAATAATACACATTTTAATTATGGTTATATTGTTATATGGTTAAGGACCATAGAAATAATGAGATAGGAAACCTGCTACCGCCTTGCCATGGGCTTCTCTGTTTGATTAGCAGTAAAGGATCTTTTATATGCACTATCCCACAAACAATGAGATATAGCCCCATGGGCCCACTGACGGGAATCGATCATACAACCACTGCATATCAGGCAAGTGCTTTACCACTGGATGCATGGATAGATGGATGGATGAATGGATGCATGGATGAATGGATGGAATTTGGGTTTTTAGGTGGTTGGCTTTTGGATAGATGGATGGATTTGGACGGATGGATGAATGGGTGCGTGGGCTTTATGATGTGTTGCTGGTTAGGTGAGTGGTTTGTGAATGGGTGAAGACATGAATGAATGTTTAATGTCATACTCACTGCAATAAGATCGTATTGTGAATCTAATTGATAGTAAATGGGTTATTACCTTTTTATTTTGAATCTACATCATTTCAACATTTGTGTTCAAACTTTAAAGTGCCAGGAGCTATAGTTAGCTCAGTACGTGGTAAAGTGTCCACTGTAACTCTAAGAAATTACACCATCGATTTATCATCACCCTTGAGTTTCAATTCCAATCAATGTTCCATTACTCTTCTATTACTGCTAGAACAAAGGTTATGGTGCATATATACATGGAAAAGATCACTTGTTGCTATTTGAAAAGATTACTTTTAGTCTTGTAGCAGCAACTTTCTTTTTATACTGGCTATACAAGATGTTTCATTTGCCTTACGTTTTATACAGTAATATAAAATAATATGCTCATTTTTGTTAAACATTTCTTTTTGCTTTATAGATTTTTGTTTTTAACATTTGACCTAAATGCCTAAACATGATATTTAATCTACACCTATTGCAATCATTATAAATAACTATATACCATAAGTTTATGTGGAAGGGGAAGGGGAAGGGGAATGTTTTTGTTTTGTTTTTGGAGAAGCAATTATTTGATAGCAGGTTTACAGATCACCATTATTGTATTATTATGATAAAACAAATATATTACACACATTGTGATAAATAGTGAACCAGTCATAACATAATTTGGGTGTGTCCATGGTGTCAACCCAAGAAGTAAAAAATATACTCAACAACGAAACTTTAACAAATGTTAATTAAAAGAAATGGCATAACAGTTATAAATTAACCTATTTTTATTAATTAGTATTCACATCTGAAATGTTTACCATTTGCAGACAACCTTTGCCTTAACCTGGTTTTCTTTTAAGTTTATTCAACCATGGAAAATTTAGACATCATTTTGTTGTTGAGTATATATCTTTTTTGTTATTTTTGGGATGTACTCATGTAGAAAAACAAAAGTACCGGGAAGCAGAAGTTTGTAATTGCTTTGTAAGTTTAGTAGGGTTGTTATGAGCTGTGCTTTTCCTAACCATGAAGAACTGACAAGTAATAAGCGTTTGATATTCTAATACTGCTGTTACATAAATGTTTTGTTTCATAGAGTTATTTGATTATTACCCAAATACATTTTTAACAATAAATAGTGCAAGATAAGATCACATTTTTACACCCCACTAAATCCCACCCCCACCCCAACCAGTATGTCCCATCATGATTAGAACCATTAGTTGTCAGAATAGAACTGAACTTTACTGTTAAATTTTATTAAATAAATACCTAGTTAAGGTGAGATGTTGGCAAAAAGGTGATGTTTTATAACAAAGTAAATACTAAATCACTTAATATTAATAGGTTTCCTAAATCCCCAGGCCATAACTATGTGTATCCCCACCCCAATGTGAGTAGTTTGGAATTAACTGTAAATAGACTTTTTTTTTAATAAATAAATGTTTTAACAAACTTACACATCGGCTATTGGGTGTCAAACAAAGGTAAGTATATGAATAGGATTAAATTAAAAATCAAACTAATATAATTATGTCCTTTTTCTACTAATATTGAATGTATAAAATTCAGTCTGTCACTCACCAAAGTCTTGCCATACAAACGTATATTATATATATATATATATATATATATATATATATATACAGAAAATTATCCAGTTACACCTTGAACAGTTTAGCTTGATAAATTATATACATGTTCTGCTCCAATTTTTTTCTGACAGTTTTATAATGGAATGCATAGTATGAACATTATAAAAGACAAGTAAATACAATTGTAGTGTCACAAAACAGTCACATCAGAATTTTTGTTTCAAATTTACCAAAGGTGTATGTATTCATAGCATACTTCCAGATTCTATTTACACTCAGTAACAATTTCTCTTCCCCCCTCCTTAGTTTTAAATAAACGTCTAATATTATACACAACATCAGAAGGCAAAGTTGCAAACTGCAAGATGCATAGTTGTGTGAGCTGGTCGAAGCGATGGGAACATTTCCTATTTCCTATGACTAATCGGACACTTGATTAATCCAAACTGGGTCATTAAGTCGCACAAACCAATTGGCGTCATGCCACAGATAAAAAAATACAGGAACTATTTCAATACTGAGAATGCTTGTAGAATAATGATGCTGTTAGGGGTCGGGGTTTTTTTTGTGTGTAGTAAAGGAAAGGAAACAAATGTTTATTTAATTACACCTCAGCACATTGTTGTAGGGCGTATACCTCCAAATCAAATTCCATAGACGACAATAGAAACATAATATTATGTGGCTAAAACTGTTACATGCAGTGTTTCAGTCAGCCTATACTATGGATATAATAATTATTATAACCCCTTATCCATAAAATAAATAAGAAAAATATGGGGGTTAAGCTGCTATAGTGTCAGACATAATGGGAAGTGTCTATGAATACCCTAGTTGTGCACAAAAATTATCATCCTAATTTTAGTATGACCTTTAATGTACAGTAGTAACTGGTACATTGATTCTAGTACAGATTAAATTACAGGAATTTACGGGCCAGATAAAACAATTTTTGTTGACAACAAACACTGTTACATTTGTGACCAATAGCAGTATTGGTAGTACCATATTAACTGCACTATCAAAAGTTAGGTGATCATCAAACCTTGCATGCAAATACAGCTTGGTATGGTGGTATGTTGCATACCATAACTAGGTCACTGTGACCTTCTTTTCATGGATTACTGCACATTACTGTTATAGGAACTCATTATTTGGGTCATATCCTCCTTATTAATTCATATAGGCACATCAAACCTTGCATGCATGATCAACTTGGTATGGTAGTATAGTGTGTGCTATTACAAGGTCACTGTTACCTACTTTTGATGGTTCTAGATAATACACCTTCTGCTATTACTTGGTCACTCTGATCTACTTTTTATTGTTGTAGATAACTGACCTTCTATGACACAAAATCACATAATTTGCCTACATTCTGAACATCATGGTCTTGTTCTGCCTTTGAAGAAGCCAAGATTGTTTACGTGTCCTGAAGTTGACATTACACACACAAACAGTTTTTCTGTCAATACAAATGTGTCATCATTGTAGCATGCTACAAAAGTGTTGCCTATCTAATAATGAAGCACCTTCTCCATAGAATCCAGTATCATCATTATTTGGTCCAAAACAAACTGTTAATCCATCGCATTGTACAAATTGCATGTAATTAAAATCCAGTCATATATGTAAAATATTTGTTAATGTGTGTGCTACTTGATCAAACTCCTGACCTTTTAGATGTATATCATGAGTACTTTTGTATACATTTATTTGTACAATTTAAAAAATTTAAATTATTTTTTTAATTATTATCATTATTAAAAAATTAGTAGTATTATTATTAAAAAAAAATTCTATTTTTTTATTTTTTTATTATTATTATTATTATTTTATTATTATTATTTATTTATTTTAGGATGTATAGAAAGCATGATTTGTTATATTTTATAATTTGACTTTCTGGTAGTTGATTTTAAGTTTTCTGTTATGTGCACCATGTCAGTTTTAAAATGTTCCACAGATGGGTTACCCCCATTAGCCGGCACAAGGCAAGGAGTACATGTTCTTAAAGCAATAATTGGATGAGCAGCCTTCCTGAAGCTGTTCCAGGCAGTTTGCCATGGGAGTTCCTCGATCATACATATTACAAACTTGGCAGCTCATTCAGACACTGCCACTTTGCTTTTGCAAAAATGAACTAATGTGTTTTCCAATGAAGCATATATTATGTTAAATTTACAACAGGAAACCATTAAATAAGAATTACAACACATAAACCACACATGTTTTTTAATGTAAAATTTTGGTTTTATTTCATGAATATTATTGTTATATAGGTCAATCTGAAGATTAAAATAAATATGTTGGGGGAGCTAATATTAGATTATGACTTCTGTCTTAATACAGAAGACATATCAGTAACCACTGTGTGGTGCAGATTTAGGTGGAGCTCAAAGGGCTTGCTCACCCCACCTCACCCCAATTGTGGGTCAGTTAATTATGTTTGCCTTTGTATAAGGTGAGAGTCTTGTTTTTAAGTGCCACTGAACTATATTACATTTTTATTGTTTACCCTCCACTCTCCACAGCCACCCACCATCACCACCACCCCCCCCCCACCCCCCCCCAAAAAAAAATGCACCTGACTGTACCATCAAAGCTTGTGTCTAGTTTCACATAATTTTATATGTATGTAGTGTTTATAAAACATGTACTATACATGTATGCACATTTGATGAATAAACAATGACTTTCATGTACATTTTACTGGCCTCGGTGGCGTGGCAGGCCATCGGTCTACAGGCTGGTAGGTACTGGGTTCAGATCCCAGTCGAGGCATGGGATTTTTAATCCAGATACCGACTCCAAACCCTGAGTGAGTGCTCCGCAAGGCTCAGTGGGTAGGTGTAAACCACTTGCACCGACCAGTGATCCATAACTGGTTCAACAAAGGCCATGGTTTGTGCTGTCCTGCCTGTGGGAAGCGCAAATAAAAGATCCCTTGCTGCTAATCAGAAGAGTAGCCCATGTAGTGGCGACAGCAGGTTTCCTCTCAAAATCTGTGTGGTCCTTAACCATATGTCTGACGCCATATAACTGTAAATAAAATGTGTTGAGTGCGTCGTTAAATAAAACATTTCTTTCTTTTCATGTACATTTTAAATTTAGTACCGTGCAGCTATATAAACTTAACTGGGGCGGGATGTAGCCCAGTGGTACAGCGCTCACTCGATGCGTGGTCGGTGTGAGATCAATCCCCATGAGTGGCCCCTTTGCGCTATTTCTCGGTCCAGCCAGTGCACCATGACTGGTATATCAAAGGCCGTGGTATGTACTACCCTGTCTGTGGGATGGTGCATATAAAAGATCCCTTGCTGCTAATCGAAAAGAGTAGCCCATGAAGTGGCGACAGCAGGTTTCCTCTCTCAATATATGTATGGTCCTTAACCATATGTCTGACGCCATATAACCGTAAATAAAATGTGTTGAGTGCGTTGTTATATAAAACATTTCTTTCTTTCTATATAAACTTAACTGCACCCAAATGATATGCGACAGTGTGTACATGGCATATAGGATCTATGAACATGTGCACTGCATTTACTGACTACATGTGTAGGTTTGTACTGCTAGTAATTGGTATTGATCTAAGTGAAAACGTGTCCTGGCAGTAATTGCTTTAAATATTACTCCTAATCATGTGCACAATGTTAAGTATACACGTACATGTAAGTGTAGCAAAAACTGTGTTTGGTAAAATCTGCAGTGACTTGACAACAAATGACTGATGTAATATATTCTGACATAGTGTTATATTGATTCATTCCGCTCCTGTATTAATGGCCATGTGGGACTGGAAGCTGGTATGAATCATACTGCTTGTCTATGGAGGCACAACTTCACAGTGTTTATCTAGCATTTTGGCCTCCAGCTCCCTGCATGGCCGGTAACTGATAAGATTAGAAAAACTAGCTTGTGGGTACATGTACATAGTTTTGATTCTCAGACTCGTGTAGATAAATATATGGATACTTGTGTACATATGTACAAGAACCGATGTTGATTTGTGACCTACAAAAGAACCTCTGGCTTATATATAAAAGAAGATTCTTGTTCGGATAAAATATATCACTGAAACCCCTCTAAACCGAAATCTCGCAGGACTCAAGTAAAAAGACTTTAAGGGGTATTCAGTTAGAGAAGTTTTTTCTGTATTGATGTTTTCAAAACAAATGAACAGTAAACTTTCAGTTTTAAAGGAATTCCAGTTTCCTGAAGGTCCAGTTTACAAGGGTTTCACAGTATATCACTTGATAAGCATTTATACCTGCAGTTTAACGGGTCAATTGTTTGGGGCAGTTCCGACCCAGTCCTGCCTTTCAACTTTGTTGCCGATTTCTTTTTTTTCTGTTTTGCAAGATCATCATTAAAAGAATTGCTGATTATATATGCACTCCAGATGTTTGGAAATCATCATTGTTATCATAGAAATTTCAAAATGTGCCAGACAAGTAGCCTTTGACCATCATTTTAGTAAATAGGGGGTGAAACGTAGCCCATTGGCAAAGTGCTAACCTGATGAGCAGTCAGTCTAGGATCGATCCTCCTTGATGGGCCCATTGGGTTATTTCTTGTTCCAGCCATTATTCCAGAACTGGTGTAACAAATACCACGGTATGTACTATCCCATCTGAAGGATAATGCATATAAAAGGTCTTTAGCTGCTAATGAAAAAAGAGTAGCCCATGCAGTTGTAACAGTGGGTTTCCTCTCTAATTATTTCTGGTCCTAACTGAAGTTAAAATATGATGAGTGTGTCGTTAAATAAAATATTTTTCTCTCTCTGTTTTGTTAGTAAATATTAGCCATCTCACACCCATATTAATATACACTGAAAAAATTCTTTGCAGACTTTTTTTAACAGTTCATATTTGTTCCTGAGTAAAAAAAAAAAAAATGGAACATTTGCTCAATGCTATCTCTAACACATTGTTATTGGATGTCAGATTTTTGGTAATTGTGACACAGTCTTCAAGAGGAAACTGGCTACATTATTCCATTAGCAGCAAGGGATATTTTGTTTAACAACACCACTAGAGCACATTGAGTTATTAATCACTGGATATTTGATGTCAGACATTTGATATTTTTGACATATAGTCTTAGATAGGAAAATCGCTACATTTTTCCATTCGTAGCAAGGGATCTTTTATATGCATTTTCCCATAGACAGGACAACACATACCATGGCCTTTGATATACCAGTCATGGGACACTGGTTAGGATGGGGGGGGGGGGGGGGGAACAGAATGGGTTCACCAAGGGTATTGACCCAAGCACCTCAAGCAACCGTTCTACCGACTGAGCTAGATCCTGCCCTGTATAAGTGTAACTTAGAGACATGCCAGTTATGTCAAAGGTACAAACCCCTCTACATGTTGTCCATAGGATGAGGGACAGAACTGGCTTGCCACCACACAAGCTGTTCTTTTCAAGTCGCAGGAAGATGTTTTTTAAATACACATTATTCAGAAACAAAGATTATGTGTTGACCTTTGAATACCAGCCATCTGGTATTGGTTAAAAAGCAGTACCTTCAACCTGCACCATAATGGATAGCCTAATGCATCCACTGGTGTGACATAAACCAACCTCCACTGAAGAGATTTGAACCAGACTCCCATGTATGAGATCCAGCACAATACCGACCGAGTTATTGGGGAAATTCCCACTAGCTACTGCCAGTAGGAGCACTTTATACCAACACTACTATACTAGTATAAATTCTGACGGGTTAGTAAATTTTGAACAATATTGGTCCAACGGACTATAGTGACATATTTTTCATTTTCTGCACCCCTGAAAGGGAAACATTGTGATATATCTGTTGATGGATATTGATTTTAAAATAAGAAATGAATTTCCATGTACCACTGAGTCACACTTTTAACTGAAATTCATGTTTGATGTGTAGCTGTTGTTTGTTTATAGTTCAGCAAAGAAATATAAACGAGAAAGGAGGTAGGGAGGTATGTGTAGAAAGAGAGAGAGGAGGAGGAGGTGAGTGAGAGGGATGAAAGAGAAAAATGTTGGAGAAGAGACAGACAGACAGAGTGAGGGAGGGAGAAAAAGGGAGGAAAGAAAGAGAGGGGACCAACAAACAGACAAAATGAGACAGGGACAGATCCAATACATTAGAATAGGTTTAGGGGTCTATAATCCCCCTCTAAATCTGCACCTGTTTTTTCCATTGGACAGATGGTCTTCCTGCCTTTAGCTGTGCCATATTGGGTTATGTTGAAAGGAAGTTACATGTACACATCTTTGGAATATCAGCTGACAGCACAGTAACTGTTGATGTACATGTATTATCTCTCATAAAATAGTTTTATACTGTTAGAAGGTTTTCACTTGTCATAGAAGTTTATATACTGCCCACAAACTGTTGTCTTGTCGACAAGAAAGGCAACACTTTCCAAGTTGGGTGTGTTTTTATTTAGTTATGTGTTTAGCTTATTAAATGGAACTGCATAAGGGATGGTTGGGATAATGTTTTAAGATTGAAGAAGAGTATTTTTATTTAACCCAGTAAACTTTACTAAGGATACATTTTAAAATATAAACAATAATAATCAAATTAGAATGTATAAATAAAACAAAGTAAAAATATTAAGAATATTCAGCATTTTACAGGCATATGATTCTTCCGCTAATTGGCAGAATTCCGCTTTTTAAAAAATGTTCCTGCTCCCAGACCCCCCTAGTCATCTCGTGTATTCTGCACTCGATTACACGCCTTTGGCATGCATGTATCATTTTCAGCTTTTTTAGAAATATTTCAATCACATGCCTGATTTTAAGTTTATAAAATATTGAATATTCATATTTTCCCATTCAGGATTCAATTCTTTAACTTTTCTGTGTGATTTGGGGTTTTTTTTAATGTCTTGTAAATGCCATATGACATCAAATTTCCTTCAGTTATTATAAAATGTTATATAAGAGCATTTTTATATAACATTAAAATGTTGCATAATTCTGGTATCTGATTTATTTATACTTCATTTATGCTGAATTCACATTCAACAGGATGTTCGCTCTGTTTCAAAATAGGAATCTCCTTATTGAAATTAAGCAGCTTATGTAAGCATCTTTCTAAACAAAGTAATTAATCTGCAATGCAATCTGTAAAATGTAGTAGGCGTGTAAGTAACAATATTTGATGATTCACCAGTTGCTACCTTATTTTGACAAATTTGCATTCAACATACATTTAATTTATCTTGTTTGTAATTAGGTATTAATGATTCCCACACACCCACACACACCTTTTTTCATCCTCGCACTAATCTTGATTTACAACAGAATTATTCTGCAGATGAATATAAACATTGCGACACATGTTACAGTTGTTTGATGGATAGTAGGATCTATATTTTGAAAACATTTTTCTTTTGATCTCAGCATACATTTATCTAGTTGTATTAGGTATTCATTTCAGCATTTTAACGATTTCCCTTTTTTCATCCTCGCTCTGACTACTCTTGATTTACAACAGAATTACATTGGGGATGAATCCATACAGTGCAGTACATGCTACAGTTGGTGTATCAGTTGTTTGGTGGATAGTAGGATCTGTGTTTTGAACACATTTCCCTAAGGTTCTCAACATACATTTATCTACTTTGTATTAAGTATCAATTGCAGCATTTAAAAAAAAAATGTCCATCTTTGTTTTATCCTCACTCTTTACAACAGAATTATACTGTGCATGAATATAAACAGTACAGTACATGTATAGCATGTTAATGTACATGTATCACTTATATAATGGATAGAGGGATTTGAATTTTGAAAATATTTCCCTGTGGATCTTACATACAGTATTTTAAATTATTTAATAATTTTAATGATTTTTCGGGGGGGGGGGGTATCCTTACCCTTTACAACAGAATTATACTGGGGATGAATATACACAATGCAGCACATGCTACTGTTAATGTCCATTGTATCAATTGTATGATGGAAAGAGGGATCTGTATTTTGAAAACATTTCCCTGTGGATCACAATATACAGTATTTTAATTATTTTTCTGGGTTCTATTTTTCATCCTCACCCTTTACGACAGAATTATACTGGGGATGAATGTAAACAGTGCAGCACATGCTACAGTTAATGATTTGTATTTTTGAAAACATTTCCCTATGGATGTCAAATTTAAACGAGCTAGCTGCCTCTGCCAACATCTTATTACTGGCACGAAAATCATATTGAATGACAAGCAAGCGGTCACACCCAGTGCTAAGTCAGCTGATTTCCCTCACTTGAACCGTAAGTCGGCTGTTGTATTATTCCAGTTTTGTGAGGAAAATGTCACAGTCACAGCCGAACCACAACACCATACTGCATCAACAACGTGTGTGTGTGCACACAGTATGAGCCCTCCTCTTATTATTTATATATATATATGTATATATATACCGAGAGAGGAGAAAAACGCATTCACTATTACAGCAATTCTTACTTCATCAACAATTAGGCACCATGTGTACTCACCTCATTTCTGGAAATAGATCAAACGTATTCATGGCGAGAGTTTTTTGATCTGTGCGGAATGCATTCACTCTAATTCTCAAATGACAGCCATACTTATAAGGCCTATTTACAGCCTGGGTTAATGTCAACTTGGCATTCGGTGAGTAGGAGACACACACACACAGAGCCAGAGAGAGAGAGAGCGAAGTGCTGGGGATCTAAACCACACTGCCATTCACTATAGAACACTGGACATGCAATTATTGGAAAATACCGCCAGACCAGGATATATATATTGTAATGACATTATTTATGCACTGTTAGTAGGAGGGAATGCCCTACCCTAACAGTTTTGCCCCAGGGAGTTTTTTGTGCTTCATGCAAGTAGTAAAGGTCGCTGTGTGGTGGCCCTGTTCCTAGTAATTTTATTGCAGATCAATTCCTGACTGCAACCGCTTGCAGAAATTGCTTCTGTCTGATGTGCTTTTCCAGTTTCCATGGAAACGTAATCTCCCAGTGAGCTGCCCCATATGTTAATGATGAAGGCAGGAGAAACCATTATGTCTGGGATTCTGGGCCAACCCCAGTATTTGCATAATATACCACACATGGCTCCAAGGCAGGCTGTGCTAGACTTTGTGTTGGTCATTTCCTGTAGAAGCCCCCTCCCCCTATTTTTTTTATATTTTTGATATTATTCAATTTTACCCTCTACCCCCCCCCCCCCCCAAAAAAATACACCTAAAAAAACAACCTAAAAAAATTAATAAAATTACAACCATCTAAAATAATAGTATGAAAGTATATATATTATGCATCTTCATAAAACAAGATTTTATTAGTTTAAAAACCCAACACTAATTAATCATATGTACATGTATACATATGTGTTATTTGAACATACATGGATCTCATCATTTTTTTATAATTCTGGCAAAAGCCAAAACAATACCCAACCCAAACAAAATTAGGTATGCATTTATTGTAAAATTGTTTTGTTTCTTCTTTAAAAAGAATCATGCAGCATTCAGCTTTTATTATTTTTAGACTTATTCACCTGCTGGTCTGAACTTTTCTACTGCCGTACTACTTTTCTTGGCTCACATGCAAAATGCTTAATACCAGTCTATGGTGTGACCTTTTTGTCATGACCGTTTGTCAGTCAAGTTGAAGTTTGTTCAGCAGTATACATGTATTTGATCACATTCCCACTTGTTTAGGATTGAGAGGTTGGGTTTGTTTTTACAACTAATGTGCAGTTCACAGTTTGTAAAATATCAGATACAGCTGAGCTAGTTAAAAAATTAAATCTTTATTGAAAGTTTCTCTTAGGGTTAAACTTAGTTTAATTGCTTTGAATGCATGCATAATTTCATAGATTTTCTTTTTCTAATATTTGGTATGAGTATATCTCAACTCAATAGTCTTTTAGTGCAACGTAAAGCACATAATGTAATTTGTTTTTAAAATTTAAAAATATTTTTTTAGTGGTGGTGGGAGGATAACTAGATGAGATAAGTTGAGGGGAACAGATAGTATATATGAAACAAAAACTAACGACCTATTCTAGTATTTCACATAAACCATGTTGTTCCACTTTACCACATATACTGGCCCCAGCACTGGGACATAGCCCAGTGGTAAAGTGCTCGCTTGATGCGCGGTAGGTTTAGGATCGATCCCAGTCGGTGACCCCCATCGGGCTATTTCTCGCTCCAGCCAGTGATCCACAACTGGTGTAACAAAGGCTGTGGTATGTACTATCCTGTCTGTGGGATGGTGCATATAAAAGACCCCTTGCTGCTAATCGAAAAGAGTAGCCCATGAAGTGGCGACAGTGGGTTTCATCTCTCTATATCTGTGTAGTCCTTAACCATATGTCTGATGCCATATAACTGTAAATAAAATAAAACATTTCCTTCCATAATACTTTCCCCATGCTTATCTCTCTCTCTCGGTGTTACAAGTTCATCTTATTGAGAAATGTGCCAGCTGGCTAATAACTCTGGTAATAAGGACAAAGGTATTTACATACACATAGGTAACTGATTGGCAATGACTGACACAAGGCAGGCCCCTTGCCCATATGCTGTAAGTCCGAAATTACACCAGGAATTACACCAGGAGTTACACCACACGGGTTACATCAACACAGCTGGCTGGTATAAACTGTTTCTATTTAAAATAAGCTTTCATCAAGTATGTGTCCAGCACTGTTACCCAGTGTCATAACCTGGTATGGGTGTCAGACTTGAAGAAAGTGAAGGCCTGTGGGTCTTGCTACTGTGTGTGAAACCCGATGCGGCTCCAGTCAGGGGATGTTGGAGGAAGATGGTGCAAGTTACTGCAGAATTCTAATCACTCTTCTGTGCTGATTGACCATCAAAACATCTGGGCTGTCTGTTAGGGGGCCTCGTTTGGGTTCTGTCTTGAAGTCTGTAAATGTTACCAGTATTTATTTATTCTGGCTGATTCAATTCAGTTTCTGGTTTTAGTTTTCACTAGCTGGTCATATTTTGCCATTATATAAATTTTAAAATGTAATATTACTTATCTCTATAAATATTTTATTATACTATTGTTTCATTGATCATTCCGTACATTTTACTGAATGTTATATACGGTAATCAGTTATTTTGGGGCGGGACGTAGCCCAGTGGTAAAGCGCTCACTTGATGCGCAGTCGGTTTTGGGATCGATCCCTGTCAGTGGGCCCATTGGACTATTTCTCGCTCCAGCCAGTACATCATGACTGGTACATCAAAGGCCATGGTATGTGCTATCCTGTCTATGGGATGGTGCATATAAAAGATCCCTTGCTGCTAATTGTAAAAAGTAGCCCATGAAGTGGCGACAGTGGGTTTCCTCCATCAATATCTGTGTGGTCCTTAACCATATGTCCGATGCCATATAACCGTAAATAAAATGTGTTGAGTGTGTCGTTAAATCAACCAGTTCCTTCCTTCCTTCAATTATTATTATTATTTTTTTTTTTTTTTTTTTTTTTTTTTTTTTTTTTGAGGTCGGGGTGTGTTTTTGTTACTGATCACTTGGCTGGGGTGTTTGGGTCAACCCATTTGTTTTTCCCCATCCGAACAACCAGTGCATCCATGACTGGTATATAAAAGGTTGTGGTATATGCTATCCTGTCTGTGGGAGAATGCATATAAAAGATCCCTTGCTGCTTATGAAAAAATTAAACAGGTTTCTTCTGAAGACTACATGTCAGAATTACCAAATGTTTGACAACAATAGCCATTAAAATTTATAATCTTTTTGCTCTTATGGCATCATTAAACAAAATAAATTTTAACTTTTTAACTAATTTTTTTTTTTACTTATTGCTTTCTTAGACTTTTAGAGCATTACTTTATCATTCCCATATTAAGACTAGTAGGTACAAGGTTAACATCCCAGTACTGATTTCCACTTAGAATAAATATTAATGGTTAAATGGGAAGGTGTAAGACGACTACTTAAACTCAATCTAAGTAAAATTAGCTCCATTGGTTAATTACTATTACCTGTGGATCTAATAGCACCCCGTTGGAGCTCATGTCCAGTTTACCTTTCATTCGACCAATCAAAACCAGACTTGCAAAATCATGCCAGTGATTTGATTCGCGATTATGCCGAGGATAATTACAAAGTATGCCAGAAACTAATTTCAATAAAAAAATGTTTATATAAAATTTGTTTCAAGACGAAAAAAAACCCTGTGATGGTATAGCCATAAAATCTGTTTATACTAGTGCACAATCCAGAGTTTATTACTGCATTTTCCCCCCTATTTTTTAATGTTGAAATAGACCAACAAGTTCGCCTATTGCATAAATATTGCCTATTGCCCGATATTTTTAGAATTTGTATGCTCCCGAATAACGCTATAAAAGGCGAAATGTAATTGGTCGATATTTAAATTGTTATTTATAGATGAAATGTCACCTAGACATAGGAATTCATGCAATGCTGTTAGCTCTACTGGTAGACCAGTAGAGCTAATTTTAATCAGATTGACTTAAACTTCTCTCACTAATCACTACCAACTGACCATTAATTAACTGCCTTGGACAGTCAGTCCAGCTAGCCATATATTGTCAAAAATGTGGGGGGTTTTAAGTGTAAGAATAGGACAGCACATATCACCATATCATTGGTTGAGCCTATACCCTGTACATGTACATGTTGTTAACAGAAGGTGAATGGTACAGATTTAAAGTACATTTACATTTAAAGTAAATTTGAAGTACATTTATATTTTCTACTGCTTAGCCAGGTGTAATGCAATGTTTTTCACTTACTCCATATCTTGCTGTAGAGCCACTGTGTAAGAGGCTTTAAATAGAATTACCACCACAGCTCTGAGGCTTTGAGATCCATCTTCAAAAGATAACAGTTCGTGGGGCATCCTTCCAACATTTCCGACATGGCAAATCATTATTTTCTGTTAAAAAGGAGTAATTGTTTTTAAGTGTAGTGTACTGTTAAAAAAAGAAAGATGTACATGACTACAATCATTGCAGTATTTTTTATTTTACGATATGCATAACAGGGTCAGTATGAAGTACATTACTTACGTAAGCAATTTTTTTTATAGGACATTACAAATGGCGGGAACAAGTGCTGTCCTGTCTATGGGAAAGTGCATATACCGGTAAAAGATCCCTTGCTGCTAATGAAAAAAATGTTACAGGTTTTTTCTGAAGACAATGTTTCAAAATTAGTACATGTTTGACATTCAGTAGCCGATGATTAATTAAGAGATGTGCTCCAGTGGTGTTGTTAAACAAGACAAAAACTCATAAATCATAAGTGAATTCTACACCCTAAATGGATTTTTTTTTAAACGTGAGTAAAAAAGAAAATTGACCCCAAAAAAAGAAAGACAATTAAATTAATATGTCACTTGATTTCTAAACATGATGTAAGAAAATCAATACATCAGTAGTCTTTCATGTGTATCATGTGCAAAAATACATATCTACGTGTTACATGCAATTTCTCTCTGGTTATTTTATTTCTCACTTTCTGAAATCCCCAAAGTGGCCTCATAGTCCTTTCTGACAGCTGGTCCTATGGAGATTAACCTCTATCTACCCCATATGGTAATGTGTGCCCCCTCCCATAGTGCATGTCCAAACAAGGTAATAACCCCCTCCCCCTAGAAATCCACCCCTGGGGCGGTTCCCAGCCAGGTTTTGAGCTCCAGGTGATAAGGTAAACTTGGGTTTCAGAGGCTATCTGGGAAGGTGCTAATAGGATTAAGCAGAACATGTATCTAGGAGATCTTTGGCTTCTGCTTAATTAGGCTAAATTGTCAGTCTTGAGATTCCATTCGGTGATGATGGACTGGACCAGACTGGCATGATGTAATATTCATTAGAGCCATCATTAGGAAGAAACTACCTTAAATTGACACATGGGTATTAAAATGTCTTGGTTAAATTAATGCTAAGATGTATATTTTATTATCAAAAGGAAATTTTGGGGGGGGAGTGTGGGGGGTGGGGGTACACTTTTTTTCTAAGAATTTTTTTTCTGTACTTCTTGTGTTTTTATAATAAATTAATGAAACATTAGAATTTATTGTTATTATTGTACGCAAATGAATCCAAATAAAAAATGCATTGTCCATGTTTCTATACATTTTGGTTTTTTTTTTTTAATTTCAACTTCAACATTTTCTGTAGTTTTTAAGAGATAGATAATTAAGAGTTATTTAACATGCCATGTGCACTTAATATATTTTTTTTCTGCTTTTCAAATGATGATTTAACTGGTTTCTGTCAGTCTATTGTTAGGTGCATGTAATTGAGAAGTTTAGAAAAAAACACCCCAAAAAACAAAACAGCAACAACCAGGTTTGGCAAAACTGGCATAAATGTCAAATAGACGTGTAGATAATGACAGTAATAATACTTATAACTATTATTATATGTGTTTACTTAATAAACACTGCAATATACTATTTTGTTATAAACAAATCAATAAATAGCCTTGAACCAATCTATAGTCTATTCTATCATTCTATAAAAATGTTTTTTGTAAATAATTTCAGTTTGGTTTGACGTAAAAAGAGAAGTACTATTTTTGTGTGCAATTTACAAATCAATGAGCTCAGAAATTAATAATTTGTTGTAAATACCATAGTATGTTCCCTGTGGGACGGACTATAAGTTAATCTTTTACCAGTACATTGGTAAGGAAAACTTATTTTTAAAATGTGTAAAATGAAACTTACTCTAGGGCATTCATATTATTACAAATTCTAAATTTTTTCTCTGATTTATTTCCTTCAGAATTTATGAAAAAATCAATCAGTAACTCACTGAATACTAATAACAATATTATTTTATTGGACTTTAGGGCATCCATATTATTACCACTTCTGAGTCTTCGCTCTTTTTTTTTCCTTCAAGATTTATTAAGAAATCAGTCAGCAACGTACTGTGTAATAGTAATACAAGATTATTTTATTGGCATCAAAGAGCAGTTTTATGTTTAAAGTTTCATGGATTTGGCCTTTGAAGTTTTGTGGCGAAGCATTAAGGAAAGGTATCTCTTGCACAGTATGTGCAATCTATCAGTTAAGACCTCAAGTGAAAGATGGTGATGGATGGACTGGAGGCCTGGGTCTTGATGAAATAGCTGGGGAGGCTGGCTAACTGTACTCTTATCCATTCCTCACTCCTCTCCACTAACTGACAAGGTGATAAGTACAGCCATCTCCAATTGCTCTACCTGGCCAGCATTTCACAAGAGTTGAACTACCCCATTTGTTGGGTTGTCCTCCACTTCATTGATTTGTTATATAGACCCAATTAAGTGATCAGTCAGAAAGCAGATACCAGGTGAAGGGGGGGGGGGGGGGGGGGGGGGGGGGGGGGGACAGGGTCTCATTTAGTTGAGAGGCGGGACGCAGCCCAGTGGTAAAGCGTGCGGTCGGAGTGGGATCGATCCCCGTCAGTGGGCCAATTGGGCTATTTCTCATTCCAGCCAGTGCTCCACGACTGGTATATCAAAGGCAGTGGTATGTACTACCCTGTCTGTGGGATGGTGCATATAAAAGAACCCATGCTGCTAATCGAAAAGAGTAGCCTATGAAGTGGCGACAGCAGGTTTCCTCTCTCCATCTATGTGGTTCTTAACCATATGTTTGATGCCATATAACCGTAAATAAAATGTGTTGAGTGCATTGTTAAATAAAACATTTCTATCTTTCGTTTAGTTGTAGAGTGCACACCTGAGATATTTGGGTCGTAGGATCGTACCCCATCAGTGGACTCATTGGTGTTTTTTTTTTTTAATTTCTCACCAATGTAGTATAACAAAGGTTGTAGTGTGTGCTGTCTGGTCTCTTGTTTAAATTACATATAAAAGATCCCTTGCTATAACAGAAGTATATAGTAGGTTTCCTCAGAAGTCTGCATCAGAATTATCAAACGTTTGACATTCAATAGCCGATGTAACTTGTTTAATCATGTTCTCTAGTGGTATCATAAACAAAACAAGCCTTTCTTGGTGGTATAGTGGTTAAACATGTTAAAGCTGGTTGGTACTGGGTTCACATCCCAGTGTTGGCTCTCATCAAGAGTCAGTTTTCACAGCTGAGTGGGGAAGTATATAGCTACTACACTGACTTCTCTCTCTCTAACTACTAATATATTCCACTAACCATTAACACAATGATCGTGACACTCCAATAGCTGAAGTATGTACCCAGACTAGCTTGCTTGAACCCTAATTGGAAATGACCAAAAATCAATTTAAGAAAATATTAAGATTATTGTTTGAAGATTGATAAAGTGGTGTTGGAGAGATATGTAGCTCTGATCTGTGTTAGAATGCTCACCTGAGGTACAATTAGTCATAAGATCAACCCCAAAAGACAGACTCGTTAGGTTTTCCAGTTCCAACCATGCTTATGTCATAGTCTGTGGTCGGTACTTTCCTGTCTGCTGGAATTAGAAGACTTCTTGCTTCTAAACAATAATACAAGTATCCCACATACATGTGAAGTAGTGG
The DNA here is from genome assembly GCF_016097555.1 of Gigantopelta aegis. Taxonomy (NCBI): domain Eukaryota; kingdom Metazoa; phylum Mollusca; class Gastropoda; order Neomphalida; family Peltospiridae; genus Gigantopelta; species Gigantopelta aegis. The sequence goes on from NC_054704.1 coordinate 49,634,539, forward strand.
GAGCAGGTTTTCAAACTATTTATTCTCTAGCTCTAATGTGAGACACATGTACCTGATAGGAAGCAATAAACAGTGTGGTTGTGTGTTCTTTCCACTCTCTACGTTATTTTCGTCTGTGTATAACATGCTATAATAATACCGTAATATATTTTTCAGTTTGTAAGATTTGCTTATTTTGGTGCACTTGTGTTTGGCATAATTGGCCTTTGCCTTTTATTTATGCATAGACAGGTGGTGTTAATTGTCTTGTGGGCTGTCTGTATGTTGCCAGTAGATTTGGCAGGAAGATTGGGTGACTCCATATCTCTGTTAGCACCTGACTTTGATGATCAAGGCAATAGCATTTACTTAAATGCAAAATGTGTGATAAATGTAACGCATGTCGATCAGACATTTATTTGTAAAACCATTCAAATTTAAATGACATTTTTGGAACTGTCAATAACCGTCTTTTAACTAAGATTATTTTGTGGGATCAGATAATGTTAGTTTTTAGGAAATATAGACTGTATTTAGTTTACAAGATGCAGTTAGATGGTATCGCTATAACAGTGCACAGATTCATTGGATGAGTAGTATGTGCTATCGCACTGCAGTATCCAACACATTTTGGAAATTTATTTAAATATATCTGATTGGCTGTTCCATGATGCTGACCTATTTGTCAAATCCAAATTATCCACTGAAATTAACATACTTAAATGAGTAAAAAATTTGGAAATTCCCATCAGTATTCCAATTTGAGATTGGTCTGCAATAATAAAAATGCTTTACCTTTGGTGCAATAATCTACACTGCCAAATATTGTTATGTGTTATAAAGAAAAAACAAAGTCCATCACATTCATAGGCAAGATTAATAATAAATCATGAATTTGTAACCATCATAGTCACTAATGCATTTATATGCTAGCTGTAAATTCTTATATTCATTGGCAACACAAAATAGTACTTGTTTTAAGATCACCTTTATTTGATACCCAATAGCTAATGTATTTTTGTGCTTCGGTGTCATTCATTCATTCATTTATTTATTCATTCATTCATTCATTCATTCATTCATTCATTCATTGTTCTGAGAAGAACAAGTTATGCCTGATTAAGAAATGGTTGATTGCAACAATAAAATTACTGCTTAAACTTTATAGTTTCTTGTATCTGATTTTAATTCAGTTTTTGGGCTTCTTCTTTTTTTTAATTTTTGTTATTATTAAAAAATTTTTATTGAATATAGATCTGTTATTTTTGGGTGAGACCTTGTCTTGGTCTGTGTAGGTGATAGGTTCTGGCTTTGTGATGCAAAAGATTCCACTAACTTCACAAGCCAACTGCATCTCAGTTTGTAGTAATTCATTAACAGATTACCTAGGCATAACATATTAACTCATAAAATGGTAATATCGCAATATTGACCAAAAATTAGTTGCAAGGATTTGCCACTGAATGGTTGAATTGTAAAAAAAAAAAAAAAAAAAACTTTTAATTTCTCTGGATCCAGTACACTGATAGTAAATAGCATTCTCTTCTCTTTTTGTTTTGCAGTGCTATGCGCATTTTGCTGTCGAAGTTACCTCGACCGTGGATTGTAGATGAGAAGAAGGACGATGGGTACACTGCCCTGCACCTGGCTGCCCTCAACAACCATGTGGAGGTAGCGGAACTCTTGGTGCACCAGGTTAGTACTGCAGACAGGAGGTAGAAACTCATGGAGGGAAGCAGCTCAAATTGTGGGATGTCTTGTATTGTTACCGTGAAAGCTAGCAGTATGACAGATCAGATGTAGATACAGGACTTTGATAGGGAGGGGATGATGCTTGAAACCAGGGGACCTAGTGCATTCCAAAGTACACCGATATGCTTTATATGTAAGCAGTCCGCTCGAGAGACATCTATAGTCCATCCAATCCTTCTACAAAAATGTTTTTTGTAAATAATTTCAGTTTGGGTTGACTGAAAAGTAAAAGTTTTGGAAAGTGCAATTTAGAAAATAATCTGCTCAGAAATAAATAACGTGTAGTAAATTTCATAGTATGAAAAAAATGCTTTCCCTATGAAGGGGAATTGGTAGCAAAAGAAAATAATGTCTACTAGTACTCATTTTGTAATAGATGAAAAAAGAAGAGTGATAATTAAAAAGAAAAAAATCTTAATTTGCTGGTATTTTTTTTTTTTTTTTCAAGAATTGCAAACTAATTTTAGTGAACTTATTTGGCTAGTTACAAAAAAATGCTTTGTAAAATCAGTTGTCTCCAATTATTTATGATTTTAATGAAAGAAAGAAAAAAGATTATTAGAATGCAAATTCCACATATAGCCTATTTCAGCAATTCACCTCTTTTTATAGTATTTCGAAATATCAAAATGGCAATTACTATCAAAATATTTTTTTATTATCAAATTGTTACAAATTTGATAACAAGTTACCATTTATGGCATTTACATTTTTTTTTAGTTACTAAATTGCATGTTTAGTCATGGATATATAATTTTAATTGTTTTCATGTCCATGAAAATATTAGTGCATTCAGAATACTGTGAAAACTGATTTCGGAAAATTTCAGAAACCCAAGATATCTTCTGGTTTTGAATTCCTCTGTCGAAATCATCCTGAATCTGCTACTGTTGATGCTACAGTTGTAATAAGATTTTATCAGCCTTTAATTTCAAAAATATAAATATATACGTGTATTGAGTACAATATTAATAATAAACTCCTCCCCCCTCCCCCACCCTGAATTTCTATTAGTCATTACAATGTGGTGGGGGTGGGGGTGGTGGAGGAGGAGTATACAGAAACGGCTCTTCCAAATGTCTGTTGCCAGACCACGTGATCTGCACACTGTCTTACACTGATAAGAAATCCAAGCATTGACTAGACTGGTATTGGTAATGTGCCAAAAGCACTGTTTCTTTTCTTCGTTTTTTTTTTGTTGTTGTTGATTGTGCAATATTTAAGAGAACTACCTGTATATTTTAGTGGTAGATTGAAAATACTAAAGAAAAATTTATTTGGGTTAGATATCACTGTTACTTTAAAAATTCCACGTGATGTGGTAAATTACAAAGACTGAATGATGTTTTGTTTTAAATCTTCGTACAATCCAAAATGAGAAAAGTGCATTTTATACCCCCATCAGAGTGGTTGGCATACATATAGTGTTAAGGTGTCCATCCCTTCAGCGACAGAGAGATGCACCGCTGCATGCACACACAAAATGTATATCTATCAAACTGATTGCTCAAATATCACGTGCACCTAAAGAGTACTTTTTTGTTAAAAATCAGTTGGTTACATGTAGCGTTAATTATATCTAAAAGGACAACAGTGGGGGTGGGGTTGTAAGCCAACAAGTATGTTAGTCTGTTTGTCTGGTGTCTACAGCTTCAGTCTAAAAAATCTTGTAGCTTCTTAGTTGGGAAATTTGAGACAGCTCTTCTGTTTTAGTTAACTGAACCATCCCCAGGGTATAGTTCACCTACAGTAGGTATAACTGCCTGGGCATGGCTGTCATCGCCTATACATTACATGTTTTGTTCTTTTCTGAAAGGTAAAGTTAGTTTAACGACACCGCACATTGATTTATTAATCATCGGCTATTTGATGTCAAACATTTGGTCATTCTTACAGTCTTAGAGAGGAAACCCACTACATTTTTTCCATTAGTAGAAAAGGATCTTTTATATGCACTGTCCCACAGTGGCTGGAGTGAGAAATAGTCTAGTGGGCCCACTGACAGGGATCGATCCTAGACCGACAGTGCCTCAGGCGAGCAGTTTACCAATGGGCCTACGTGCGTGTTCAGTATCACATCGCAGAAACATTCTGCATGAACCTCAGTGTCTTACCAAGGCCGACAAAGCCTATGATTGACTGATATATTATTGACCACTGGCTAGACCAATATTAATGAATCCTCAGCAGTTTGAGTAAAACTGTATCGGTGTTAATCAAACTGTGGTATTCTGTAGATCACTAATAATTCCTTTCCAACTTGCATAGTTTTCAGGAGTTTCAGGTAATCCTCTTTGATTTTTATTGTCCATTCATCCTATATAGCAAATTTTGAAAAACTTGCAAAAAGTTAAAGAGTCAATTGAATTATATTTTTGCTATTGCAAAAAAGTTACTTTGTCTCTTGCCATCAAATGTCGTTTATTAATTTGTTTGAGACAACAAAATTTGCATTTGTAAAAGAGTATATGGTGATGTTTGACAACAGTAACCTATCTACTTATTTGTTTTTTTGGTTTATTACTTACAATCAGTATATAATGTATAAGCCATAGACAAATGTTTTTGAATATAATTGAATTGATTTACCGGTAATCTATCTCATCATTGAAAAATAACACTATTGTAATATTGATATTTATTACTCGAGAATACTTTACGTATTAGCTCAAACGAGACTTAAATGGTGAACACAAGAGGATCTTGAATACCATTGTCTCTGTATCCAGCTTTCCATCCATCCTTCTGTCCATTGCAGATACAAAACCAACTTGAATACCTCGTTTTGCTGAAAACTGGAGCTCATTATCTCACAGTATTATTTATTATCATTGCTTTGTATTGATTTTTGTTGGCAGAGGTGTTTTTGTTTATCAACAACTGTATTGTTGAGTTTTATTCCAGGGCAAGTCCAACATGGACATACAGAACGTGAACCTGCAGACTCCTCTGCACCTAGCCGTGGAGAGACAGCACACGCAGATTGTCAGGGTAAGTACAGTGCCGGTAGCATCAGATGTTTACATTTAATATACACTAGATATTGAGGGGATGAAATGCACAATTCATCGACTGAAATGGAATTCCATGTCCCCGCCCTTTTTTAGTTTTAATATGCCTATCTTTTATTTCTTAGAATTTCACATTAATTGAAAACTTAAGAAAAATGGAATTAGCCAAAATCTGAAACAGAAAATGGTCCACTCCATAGCATTAATTGCAAAACGTTCAGTACTTAAGGATATGTTAATCCTCTGTTATTTCCCTTTTACAAATTGGATTTCTTAAATTATGGATTATCTCATAACATTATCCCCACCTGTCCAAAATAAACTGTTCATTCATCCCATTGCAAAAATTTCACACAATTAGATGTGAATCATACCCGTAACATATTCATTGATATAGATATGGTTTTCCATCAAACTCCTGATGGGCGTATCACCGGTACTCTTGTTAACATACCGATCTTTAATATTTTTAGAATTTCACATTGATTGAAAAGTTTATACAAATGAAATTTGTCAAAGTGTAAAACAGGTTTTAGTTTTGGGATTTTTAAATTTATTTTTCTTTCACTTTCAGTTTAGATTGGTTCTAGAGTTGAATATTAAGTGAGTGTTTTTAATTAAGTGTGTTTCTTCTTATTGCAGTTTAGATTGGTTGAATAGTGACTGTTTTTTGTTATTTCAGTTGCTGGTGCGGGAGGGCTGCAACCTGAATGTACCAGACAAGGATGGTGATTCTCCGCTACACGAGGCACTGCGGCATCACACACTGTCTCAGCTTCGACAGCTGCAAGACATGCAGGATGTCGGCAAGGTGTGCATTCTTAGCTCTCCCTCCTTAGAAAATCCTTTTCATTGTTTAATCAATGTCTATTAGTTAAAGTTTGTTTTGTTTAATGACACCACTAGAGCACATTGATTAATTAATAATCGGCTAGTGGATGTCAAACATTTGGTAATTCTGACACGTAGTCATCAGAGAAAACCCGCTACATTTTTCCACAGCCTTTGACCAGTTGTGGTGCACTGGTTGGAATGAGAAAAACAATGTCTGTTAGATACCTAATATGACACAACTGCAAAATTAGGTCTAGAAAATAAGAGAACAAACCCATTGCCACAACAGTATTCTGGTTAGCAGTAAGGCATCTTTTATATGCATTTTACTAATAAACATAACTGTACGTGCCAAGGCATTTGGTACACTAGTTGTAGGGTAATGTCTGGGTTGGGAAAACCTACATCTGTACTACCCTATCAAACTTGATAATAAATTGCTCTATGAAAATTATATAAGAGAGCAATTTGCAGTAATTTTGAGTAAATAAATGAGCAAAATCTTGCTTACATGGAAATAGTTTTGCTCGCATCAAATCATAAGGATTGAATAATTGATTGTAATATTTGTTGAATCTCATGTGAGTGCTCTACCACCAAGCTACATCTCGCTCACAATTTTCATTGATGCCAACAGATTCACTGTCTCACTGTCACATAATTTGCAAACTGCTAATATTAAAAACCATCTGCAAATTTAATTTTATTTTGGTGAAATAACTGGAATTTTGTTGGAATTGAAACTGTGGGTTTGTAAATTTTTATGTTTAATTTGATGATTTTGTAAAATTGTCTACTCATCCTGAGATAGTCGTGACTACCTTTTATACCCAGGTCTTTTAGACTGCACCAAAGTCAAGATGATACGTGTTGTGCCTTAAATATGTAGGCTCAAAATAGTCACTCCCAAATTAAGTAAAACATGTTGACCTCAAAAACACAGAACTGCGGAAATATTATGCTTTAGTTAGATAACCATAACTTGAAATATCTACAACTCTTCAGCAGCTGTTAATAACATTACTGTGCTGAAAAGACCTTTCTGTGCTCAGAATAGACAGAGAAAAAAATTAAAATATTTGCCGAAATTAGTGAGATCTAAATTGCTGAGACTTGTATTAACCAGCCACCATATTATAATAGGAGCATGGTGTGTCTATGCCTCCGAATACATGAAAGTATTGTACATTTTTGTGTACACTAATTAAGGGTTAGTTTGGCCACTCTGAATTCTGGGTTGGGTTTTTTACCATATATTGTATGTTGGAATATTTTGGGATATTTCAAACAGATACCGGATTTGATGAGCCCACCTGGCACTTGGTAGTCTGCCTTGCCTGCCATCAGGCAGATATCTGTCATTAGTTTTCTGTAATATAAAAAATAACATAAAAGTGACAGACCCTATTTTTTAAACACTACGACATATTTTTCACTGCTAGAGCCATTTTGATAATTAAAATTAGAAGTTACTTATATTTTATTTTTTAGATTATCCATTTTCGTACATACGAAGTATTTCTGTCATCATGGTTTTTTGTAATAACCCGAAATACATTTTTTATAATTCTTAAAACGCACCTTCGTCTTGAGAAGTAACGGTTATAGAATGAAACTTAAATTTATTTTAGACGTTATATCCCCGTTTAAACCTCACAGGCTTTAGTTTACTCTATTAAACCCATTATATCCATTTATGTCATTTTGAGAAAAACATGGTTTTACTGCAACATGACGTAGTGTATATCACATTTTCACAGAAATTCTATTGCTGATTGCAGGGTTTCTAGAATTTTATAAAAATCCACTAGCCATGGGATCAGTGATTTTAAAAATGTACTAGCCACAATTAAAAATTCATTAGCCCTACTTTAAATAAATACAATTTTACAAATAGTAATAATCAGATATGTCACCTAAAGAGGGAGATTGAGCTTAAAATCCTTAGATTGGGGTAGAAAGAGGGAGAAAGATATTCATATTTACAAAATATGTAAATGCAGCATTTGACAAGTGGGTTTTTTCCCACTAGCCATCGGGCTAGTTATACTAATTATTTACTAGCCCAACACTGAATATTACTAGCCATGGGAGTGGGGCGACCATAAACTAGAAGCCCTGCTGATTGGTATTAACATCAGTATACCTTCACAGCTAACTCCAAAATCTGGAAATTGGCATATATTGCCGTTTTGGAAGTGAACTCTTAATATGTTTTTATGGGTATATTGGTTCTAGCCATCTGTTTAAGAATATATAATGTAATTAAGTTGCTACTTATTGAATCTGTTTCCAGCTGCTGATGGGTCTAGGAACACCCGGCGCGGACAAGAAATCCAGTGCTTCTATTGCCTGTTTTCTCGCTGCAAACGGCGCCGACTTGAACATCAAGAACAAAAAGGGACAAACTCCTCTAGACCTCTGTCCTGATCCCAATCTCTGCAAGGCTCTAGCCAAGTGTCACAAGGAGAGAAATAGGTGGGATACTCAGCATATTTAACTGATTTGGTCATTAGGACCAGAAGGGACTACAGATTTCATCTCTTTACTTCTGTTTGTCTGTCCGTCCATCCCATATATAGTTTTCCAGATGTTGTTTTCTCAATGCCTTGAGATATTGAACTGAAAGTTTGTGTTTAGCTTTATCATGTACTGTAATTGATCAAGTTTGACTTCCGTGGTGATTTACCTATTTTTGACAGAGTTATGGTCCTTGAACTTGGAAGATATGAACATTTGTTTTCCTGAATTTTGTTTTTCAATGCCTGAAGATACTAAGATGAAATTTTGTATATAGCTTTATCACATACTGTTACAGAACAAGTTTAACTTTCATGACAATTTACCCATTTTTCATTGAGTTATGACCCTTGAATTTAGGAGATAAGAAATGTTGTTCGGCCCGGTAGGGGACATGTATTGCTTTATGTTGCTTTAGCAGTACTCTAAGAATGTGTGTTATATTTATATTACCTTGAATGTAGGTTGTTTGGGAATTCATAATATACTTTAAAATTTCATTTTTAGCTTTGACATATCTGTTGACAAACACCACAACATCAGCATTAATATTTATTATTCATTGCTTCATAGAATTGTTATCTAAGTAGTTTTCAGTTATCTTAGATTACAATGGTTTTGTCACTGTTCTTCATCATGGTGCAGTTGTGACAACATTCTCTAACGTTTCCTTAAGAGTTCTCTTAAATTTTTTATAATGAGTTCTATAAACATCTGTGATCATGTTTTCAAATATCATTTTCATTTTTTGTTGATAGTTTGTTGATATGTTGGTTGGTTTTCTATAGCTTTTGTTTCTGTCTTTTAATTTTTATTTTATTTTATGTTGATATGTGTTATTAATTGTGCCTTTCATGAATGTGACCCTTTCACAGCTACTTACACTATTCTTGTTAATTATGTTATAATGTTTATATCAGGGGTGGGAATTCTTCTCGGATCCTCGGTTTTCCTCTCATGGAACATTGCGTTTCCTCGCATTTTAATCGTCCTTTCCTCCAAAATGTCTCAGATGGCACAGATTTTAACCTAGGATTTCAAGAATTTCCGGGACCCCTCTAGATTTCCTCTTTTTTACAGTTCACCAATTCCCACCCTTGTTATATTGATGTAGATCATCAAGCTTTGTTTGACACTCAATAGCTGACATTTTTTGGTCCTGGGATGTCATTAAATATCCATTTATTAATTTATTTATACATGTACTTGTGTTACCTCATATTTTTTGGTTATTTGGAAATTCATAATAATTTTCAACATTTCATTTCTTTAGTCTGACATATCTGTTGACGAACCCCACGACACCAGCGTCGAATGCTGCCGTGATTCGCAACGACCAGGAATCTCTGGAAGAGTGTATGGTCTGTTCCGACATGAAGCGAGACACTCTGTTTGGACCGTGCGGTCACATTGCCACGTGCTCTCTCTGCTCTCCCCGGGTCAAGAAGTGTCTCATGTGCAAGGAACCAGTGCAGTCACGTACCAAGGTACTGTTTGCCTTTTTTAATCAAAAACATTTCTAATAGAGTACACAGATTAGTAGATTACATCAAGGGGTGTTCTCATTATGCGATTAATTGCACCGACTTGTCACATGCGATCGAATCGTACTGTGAGAACGACTTTAGTCGTATTTGTTCCGATTTTTGTAGGACCGACAAATCGCATGTGACAAATTGGTGTGAATAATCATATGATGAGAATGCCCCTTTAGCTATTAGCACTTTTTTCAAAAAGCAGCAAATAGCCTGAAAATAGCCTAATTCAATGAAAACAAATTTGCCTTTTAAATTATTGTTTTTTATCCAAAATATCTTTTTATATAGCAAACAGCAAAAACATATTTCATATATAAGCCAATAACACTAAAAGTACTATCTATTAGAAACAGTCAACCAGATTAAAAGTCCCCCACTTTTCAAACAATACCCCAAAAATCAGTTTCTACAAAAATGTTTTAATATAAATTATAATAGTATACAGGGGATGTTTGCATTCATCATTAAGAAGATCAATATTACATGTATATTTATCTGTGGGAAATGTTGAAGGATTTATGCACTACCGTATACGCAAATATTTCCGCAGCTAAAATAGTTTGCGATCGGGCTTTCATGTTACATTTTCGCAAGGAATTATTTTCGCGACTGTGTCCCCCGATAATAAAATCAAAATTATCCATATTTCATTTGCCAAACTCTTTTCAATGACGATTTCACGCACACACTTCATGTTCACCATGCTGTCAGCAAGACATCAATGTTGTATGTATGTCTGATAAGACATGTTATTGGTGGAATACACACATGTGATACAGAAAATTGAAAAATGCAAATATCAGAAGAAATAACTTTTAATTATTGATGGTACCCACAAACTTCCATTCAAGGTTATAAAGAAAACAAACAAAACTGAGATTACAGACTTACACCCAACTGTGTCACTTCGACAAAATTCACGTGACCATGCAGGTTTACAGAACCACGTGACCTTGTGGATAATTTGGTGGTAAAGACAAAGTACATATGAAACTCTGTATAAATTTAACAGGTATCTCTGACTGCTTGTCTTTTGTATCCATGAAAATACCATCTTCATAAATCAAAGCTAATATTCGTTCCTCGTATTCAGCCTTGATACATGTCGTCAAGAAATCATGCCACAAAATGCTTAAATTTCATTGGATGCGATGAGATCTGATTGCAACGAATCGCAACGCTCCTTATAGATTCCCTTGTTATTGTAAACAAAGATGGCAGCGTCAGCGTCCGTGGAAACGTGTCGTGTTTGTCACGATATGTTAAAAAAAAAGGTTTCGGCGGTTAATTTTTGATATTGCTTTCAAGATTGTCACATGTTACCGATGCTGTGATTGGTCAGCGATGTCATTGTGTAAGGGACATAATCGGTGTTACAAATTTTCTTCCAATAGAGGGCGCTAGTAGTGGATATCAGTAATCTTGACTACATGTATCAAGGCTGAATACGAGGAACGAATATTAGCCTTGATTTACGAAGATGTGAAAATACTAAATCGGAAATAACTTCGCGTGTAATTAAGTTCGCAGTGCTGTCAACTTCGCAGTGCTGTCAACGTGTTCGCGGTATATTTTATTCGCGAACATTTTTGCGTATACGGTATTCTTCTTTTCAGCTATTTAGGGTTCTTTTTAATAGTACTAATGATATATTTGTTGTCTGTTGACAGATCGAGGAATGTGTTGTGTGTTCGGACAAGAAGGCATCAATGATGTTCAAGCCATGTGGTCACATGTGTGCCTGTGATGGTAACTTACACTTACTGATACATATTTTGTATTACAGTAAATAGGGCTGGATATAGATAGCTCAGTGGTGGAGCACTGGACTGAGGTGTGATGGGTTGCAAGATCAATCATCCTCAGTGGACTAGGGATTTTTTTTTTCTTTCATCATCTCAACCAGGGTGGGATTTTTGTCAGTCGGTTGAGCGCTCAGCTGAGATGCTTGCATTGCAGGATCAAACCACGTTGGTGGATCCATTCAACTGATTGGTGTTTTTCTCGTTCCAACCAGTGCGCCACAACTGGTCAAAGGCCGCGGTATGTGCTTTCCTGTCTGTGAAAAAGTGCATTTAAAAGATCCCTTGCTGCTAATGGAAAAATGCGGCGGGTTTCCACTGTTGACTATGTGTCAGAATTACCAAATGTTTGACATCCAATAACTGATGATTCATTAATCAATGTGCTCTAGTGGTGTCAAAAGAAACAATCATCTCAACCAGTGTTTCACAGTTTTTCTGTTGTTGTGTATTGTTCTGTCTGTGGAAAGTGACTATAAAAGATCTCTTGCTGTTTTTTCTATTGCTGTTACGGCAGTGGGTTTCTTCTCTTTGGATCAAGTGTCAAAATAAACATATTAAAACACCAAATAGTTATAATGGGTAGACGTGTCATCAAACAAATATTCCTTTACATTTAAATACATTATAATTTCAATTTCTCATGTTTTATACATTGTTGTAGAATGCATGAGAAATTATACACTTGCTGTGAATGCTATTCAAATAATTAGAAATGCTATTTTATATAATTAGTGTTAACCTTTAATGTCTATCTGTATTGTATTGCAGTGTTATTGTAAAGCTGAACTAAAAGAAAAAGAAACTGACTGTCTTCTTAATATATTTAATCCACTTATTTTTCTCTTGGCTATTGACTACAAATTAACTATTAAGAGAAATGTTTTAGTTGGAGTATTTGACTTATTCCTTACTACATTTTTCTGTTCACTCCTTTGTGTTAATACTGGACATCTTAGTAAACATACAAAACTAAATGGTTTTTTTTTTACTAGTCCAGGGGAGACGATTGTTTTTTTTTTACCAAGGTTTACTTTTCTTTTCTTTGCAGGTTGTGCTGCCCTTATGAAGAAGTGTGTGCAGTGTCGAGCATCCATTGAGAAAAATATACCATTCATTGTATGTTGTGGTGGCACCCGTAAGTTTACAGTTATCTCATATTATTATATTTTTATTATCAAATAGATGAATCTTTTCTGTTCATTATATTCATGTGAGATCTTAATAATGTGGAGATATTCAACATTTGTGTAATGTAATGTTTGAGGGGGTTTGGAATGAGTTAGGTTTGCATTCAAAATATCTGGAAACATTTTATGGGATAGAGGGTGTTAAAAAACATAATTGGCAACTACAAGGCAAATTTGACAAATAATCAGTTTGTTGTAAATTTTTTGTTCCATAAAATTAAGTCTCTATTTGGCTTAGCATCTTCCATTATAAATAATGTTGTTCTATTATCTTTTCCAGTATTCTTTCCCTTTTTTTCTTCTTTTTTTGAACTGTTTTTTTTTAAAAAAACCAAATGCAAATAATTTTTATCTCTGTGAGGATGTATTGCTTTTAGATTATTTTACTTTGATCCTTGAGCTCTGACAAGAACCAACAATATCAACATAAGTTAATTGTATCATATTCTTGTATAATGTATCTGTTATAAATCTGTCTTTTCCTCCTTATGTCGGAAACAAATAGATGTGTAAACTGGTAATCTATTTGGGGCTTTTTAAATCAGTTTTGCAAAATGATGTAGATACTGTAATTCCCCTCTAATATTTATTTACCATATTACAGCACCACCGGCTCCCCAAGCAGCTGGGGTGATGAACAATGGGTCACGAGATGTGTCAAGGGATATTCAGAAGTTGCAACAGCAATTACAGGATATAAAAGATCAGGTAATTCACATGTACATGGTTTTTTGTTGTTGTGACAGTTTTCGGTGGGGGAATTACCAAAAATAACCTAAAAAGTATGGTTTTGCCCATAGCAGATGTGTGTTTCAGCTATTGGTGTTGGTGTTTGTCATGTCCAAGAATGATCTTATAGAGGAACACTTGCTGCAGATTGATAAGAGTATCCTATGTGGTGATGTCAGGTTTCTTCTCTTACCTAACATGTGGTGGGGAGTCAGTAGATAGTCATTCAGGGCTAGTTTTGGGTGAGCAAAACAATTTGCCAAATTGTTTATTAAACTTTAAAAACTGCAGAAATTGTCAGTTATTTTCTTTAAAAATGTTAATTATTACATGAAATTATTTCGCCAAACTGAAATGAAATTCGCCAACTACTTTCAAAATTCGCATTTGGCGAGTGCCAGAGCTAGTCCTGTGTGACTCATTTATCTGTTGTATTTTCTATGTTTATTTTATTTTTCAGACCTGCTGCCCTGTGTGTATGGATCGTCTGAAGAATATGATTTTCCTGTGTGGCCACGGCACCTGTCAGCTGTGTGGAGACCGAATGAATGAGTGCCCCATCTGTAGGAAGTCTGTCGAAAAGAGAATTTTACTTTACTAGTGACTCATCATTTTCAGTAATTACTAGTAGGATGTGTGTGTGTGTGTGTGTGTTACCAAAATACCAAAAAACCACAAATGTTAATCATGAGAAATGTATCGAGAAAATAGATTTGTTTGTTTTTGTCATTTTTAAATATGGATCTGTGAAAAATGGTGTGCGTGTTAACATAAATTAACCATTTATCGGGTGTTTTATGAAAAGATAATCTGGATTCGTTTACATTTGTAGAAATTTCACAGTTATATCATATTTGTTTTAGTCGGTTTGATCTGAATCTCATACAACAGCAGCAATTTAAGACATTAAAAAGGGATATGTGTGTTTTATAAAAGTTTGTCAGTTTTTCAGTTCTATAATTTAAATAAAGAAACCACAACAAATCATTAATCGTAAATCATGATTCACAACTATCATATAATAATTGGGTGGTTATGCTGTTTGGAAAAAGTCTTAATATGACAGCATTTTGGAAAAAAAAATTAATCTAATTGTGAAAATTGTTAAACTTTATGGATGTTAAAACATACTTCTGTGTAATCAGTTTTCATAATAATGAGTTTGTTAATATAACATTGTCACATATTATAAATGAATTTGGTATTCATGAGTTGATATGGTGTAATTTTATGAAGAAAACAATTTTACATTACATTGTCATTAGCTGGCCAAACATTCAGAATTTTTTTTTTTTTTAATGTATTAAACCAAAAAAGCAAAGTATATTCCAAACTGAAACTGTTAGTTGTGAAAATAGTGTGTTAAGACAGTATCTTGACATTAAAGAAACCAGTATCTTCACATACATTGTGTGCTTTTGTTTTTGTAATTCTAATTAAATGACAAAAAGTGTGAAATCGACCAAACATTTTATTAAAATAACTGCGAGTCAATCATGACTTGTAACAATCAAAAATGTGAGTACAGTAACGAAAAATGTTTCAATATGTGTGTTATTTATGCATCACTGCAAATCCTGGTCAAATGGCCATCTTGTGTACTAATATACGGTAATTTTTTTCCAAAAAATACTTTTTGTGTAACCATGAATTGCCTGGTTCAAAACCATCATAATATGAAATCAGTGTATTAGTTATGTTCTGTATTTGTATCTAATTATTTAATGTTTTGATGTACATACTTGTATCTGTACAGTTACTACTCATGTATTTTTGTTTACTCATTAATTCACAGAACTAATCAAAGGGTATAATTAATATATTTAAAGTGTGTGTGTTCGTCCATGCATGTGTATTTACACTATACCATCATATTACATTATGTTATGTAATGTTTTTACATTTCTCCATTGAATCATGTTACACAGTACAAAATAATTAAGCCAGTTTGTTATGATTGTGTTGTTGAAACTGGTATGTATTTAGTAAACGTATATAAAATTAGCTTTATTTCTTTAATTTGTTACATATGTACATAAAAAATATTCTTATGGAAATTAATAAAATTAGTTCTTGTAAGTAGCTTAGTTTGATTTTACTTTCATTACATTTTAATTGAGGGTAAATCAGACTTCTACATTATATATACAGGGTTCTGTTGATTTTTTTCTGCCTTTAATTTTTTAATTTTTAATTCTCTGATAACCCTTATTTTAATTTCAGCTTTTGTTTGCTCATCACAAAATGCAAATTAAACATATATATTTCATTAGTAACTTGCCAAAGCGCTAATTCGAAAAAGAAAAAAAATATCTTAATTTTTGTTTCGCCTTTATGAAGTAAAAAGATGAGATGTAGGTATTACTTTTCCAATGGCAAAGACAGCATCAACTTTTTCACAAACTTAAAGTGAATTTCATATGTATTAAATAAAAAAAAATTATAGCATTTTTTAAATGGATTTTTCTTTAATTTAAAGGTTGTTTTATTTTAAATTTTTAAACATGCATTGAGACAAACATCTATTATTGCAAGTATCAGTGACACTGAATACATTTATTGTAGGCAAGACATTTAATTCTGTAGAATTCTTGTTCAGATTTTGTCTGGCTAAATGAAACATGAATTTGGCTACAAATTTTCTCATCACGTTTGCCAAATTACTGTTACTTATTTCGGTCCAGCTTAAACCCTGTAATTTCCATGGTTATTTCTTCCAGATAATAAAATCATATCCCATATAAATTTAATAGGCCTTGTTGAACATACAAGTTTTTCCACATGCTGTGTGCATTATAACTGTGAAACTTTAGAGCTAAAACAAAATCTGGTATTAGAAAGTGATAACAGTTATATTTTAGTAGTTATTATGAAGGAAGTATAATTTTCAGTGTGTGCAATATTTTTTCATCTACAGTAGTAAAAATTCCAATCTGTAAATACTCTGTTGTTATAAATGCTTAGATTGGTTCAAATAATATCATGTGACTTAAAAACCGATATTCTTACATGTAGCTACATGAACATCAGTTTTGCACTACTTTTGGCAATGCTTAAAAAACTAAATACAAATGTAGATCATATTGGCTGTTTTCTTTATTGTTTAAAATTAATAAAATAATTGTTAATTATACTAGAACACTTGTCACAAACTTCTTATCTGAATTATTGTCAAGTTTCTAAAGTGACAGTCTAATTAATGTGCCAAAAATAAGATAATGAATCATTGTGCAATCGTCCTATTTTTTTGAGATGCATACATGTGCATTTGCTAAATATATCCCATAATATTTTTGTTAGTTAATGTCTTTGCTTTCATACAGGGCTTGAAATTAATCACGACACCAACAGCAGTTGCCATTGTTGTGATATACTTGTAAATTGCCATAGGATAAGAAATTATGGCCATCGCAGTAAAGCTCCCCAATAATGGCAAAATGTATACACCAAAATGTGTACACAATTCTGTATATTTGAAAAAAACCTCAAACAGCAAAATAACCTTGCAGTCATGTTTATTTGCTATTTAAAATACAAAGTGCCTGTGGGGGGGGGCTCAAAATTGCCATCGGTGGGCCGTTTTGCCCATAGCAGTTTTGAGGAAAAAAAATGCCATGGGTTACAAATTCTTAAGTTTGAGCTCTGTTTATTAAAAAGCAAAATGAATATGGTAATTAATTACTGCCTTAAGGTATAATGATGTACAGTAACTGCATGTTAATAGATCTATATCTGAAGTAAGACATTTATTACTGGCCTTATTAGCGTTTATATTGGCTATGGTATGCCTTGTATATTTATTTGTGAAATAGTTTTCAGTATTATCCATGTATTCTTAGTTGTTGTTATGGATGTGTACTAAACCATTGAATATTTGTCCTTTTTTTAACATTGAATTCCTTTAATTATGGTTTGTTACTGAATTACATCATTATTTATCATGTTATGAAGACCGTCAGTCTTCGTAAACATTATTTTTAATGGTTTTATGCATGCAAGTGCATTCTGATAAATGTAATACGTGCATGTATACTCATGTTGAGTGTTTACTGTTATCACAACTCTTTGTAAGATTACTGTATATGTAACATTTAAAAACCGTTTTAAACACATTTTGTTAGTTTTCTGCAGTTTGTATTTTCAACTTTTAAACAACAAATCTTAATTAGGTTGTTGTCAAAGGAAGTATTTGAAGATGAACATTAACAAGTATAAGGTGCTGTAAATATTGTATATTACACTTAAAACATTGGAACATTTCCATGCACACTGTTCCAGTTAAAAGGCATGTGGTTCTTCTGGCTGAAACCTATAGCTCTTGCTCAGAATGTTTATGTGTATATATCCAGTGTGTTCTTGGTTGTCCCAATACCCACAGAAATTCATGACATTGTCTTGACTCAACTGTTTGGTGCCGGCTGGAAGTTGTTATTCTGGGGATTTTGCAAACATGATTCAGAAATACATTCTAATGAGTAGTTTGTACATGTATGATGATAATTTGGAACACTTCAACTGATAAATTAAATGCATTAGCCATAAAAGATGAGCGATTTGAGGAGCCAAATATACGTAGCTCCCTATTTTCCGTTTTGGTCAACCGTTCAGAATTGCTCCTAATTTCCATCACAAAAACTGCACCCTTTTTCTCTACGGGACATTCCATATTCCATAGCACCATACCACCCTCCGCCTGTTACAGGTCCCAGTCAGACTGCTGGTGCTCCGTTGCACATGCCAGTGCAGGCAGTCCCTCCTCCAACCCACCCCTTTCCTGTCCTGGATGAAGGAGCCGGCCGAGGCCGACACCTGTGCCCAGGACAGACGTGCGCTACAACAGCTCGCTCTGAATGTGCACGTTAAACACTCTGACCTGACCTGACCTGACCAGGAGCCAGTTATATTTACGAGGGGGGTGCGTAGTTAATACATTCATTGATGGGGTGCAGTGCCCTCATGGTGCCCCGATTTAAAATGCCTATGTACTGAACATATCATTTACTTATCTCTAGTATTTGT
Organism: Gigantopelta aegis; assembly: GCF_016097555.1. NCBI lineage: Eukaryota > Metazoa > Mollusca > Gastropoda > Neomphalida > Peltospiridae > Gigantopelta > Gigantopelta aegis. The sequence continues at coordinate 49,652,913 of NC_054704.1, forward strand.
GTTGTGAAGATCCAAATGTTTGCTAAGAAATTAAGTTATTGATAGAAAAACCATACAATGATGTTATGGAGATTAATTAATATTCGTCTTTCAGCTGCAATCTTGAGCATTTAAAACAAAAAAGAATTTATGAATTTAAATAAATCAACTACATGTGTATGTGCTTTATTCCCATGATGTGCCATTATACAATTTCATTTTGATCTTAACTGCATTCTAGGGTCACAATCAAACTTAGTTTTAGTGAACTTGACACCCCATTGTCAGCCAGCTTCATGTAAGAGATTGAATGTCATGCATACACTACAGAAATAATGAAATATATATTTCTGTACTTGCTTCCTACATCTTTGTGCCAAAAGTCTTGGAGAAAGATCTTTCTTTGATATATAACTATGTCTCCAGTTTCAATGTTTCGTACAAAATCCAGACTAAAGCTAGTCTTAATAATATTTGATCAATTACAGGATTGATTCTTTTCACCTTACCAGGTTTGATTTGATCCTTCTTAGTCAGTGAAACACAGAAGTTTGTATTTAAAATTATTTATATATACCATGTTGAATATTTATAATTGGCCATACACAAGTTGTACCCTTTTACAGTAATAAATCCTCAACGTTAAAAATCAATTTTTAGTAATTGACAATGTGAAAATAAATCTGTGGGCTTCTTTTAAATGTATCTGTATTCAAAGATGGATAAAGTGCATAAATGCATTTGGAAAATAAATTAAAATGTAGGATCTTGTTTCGATATTATATAAAATGTAATATATCTTAGTTGTCATGAAGTACAATTACATTTGATACATGTATATTGAAAGAATGTATGTATTGTTTTGTTGAGTTAATAAACATGTCTATACACAAAATGTTTCTATTTTGCCTTTTTTTTTAATCCCAATTGGCAAAACAATAGAGGGAGATATGAAGACAGACAGGGGATGGAAGGGGAGAGAGAAAAGAGAGAGCAGGTGCCAACATTTTTGGAATGTAGGTTTACCTGTGTATGCCACACACTACTCTGAATTTGTACCCATTACTTTCATTGGACAGCTGGTCTTCTTACCTTCTAATTGTGCCATATTTGGTTATGTTGGAAGGAAATTACACTTTTGGGAAACATCGGGGATACAAAAAAAAAGGGAAAGAGAGAAATGTAACATTAAGAATATAAGTTCAGCTGTGTATAATCTCCCCCTCTAAATCTGCATTGGACAGCTGGTCTTCTTGCCTTCTAATTATGCCATATTTGGTTATGTTGGAAGGAAGTTGTACTTTTGGAAAATAGGGGGGGGGGGGGGGGGGGGGGGGGGGGGGGGGGGGGGGGGGGGGGGGGGGGGGGGGGGGGGGGGGGGGTAGAAAAAAAAGGAGGGAGAGAAAAATGGGGAGTAACACATTAAGAATACAAACTCCCCTCTAAATCTGCATTGGACAGCTGGTGGGCAGGACGTAGCCCAGTGGTACAGCATTCGCTCGATGTACGGTCGGTGTGGGATCAATCCCTGTCAGTGGGCCCATTGGGCCATTTCTCGCTCCAGCCAGTGCACCACAACTGATATATCAAAGGCCATGGTATGTGCTTCCTGTCTATGGGATGGTGCATATAAAAGATCCCTTGCTGCTAATCGGTAAGAGTAGCCCATGAAGTGGCAACAGCGGGTTCCCTCTCTCAATATATGTGGTCCTTAACCATGTCTGACGCCATATAACCGTAAATAAAATGTGTTGAGTGTGCGTTGTGAAATAAAACATGTCTTTTGTACAATCAACTCAATAATACCAAAATTGTAATTATGTCACTCTGCATGAACAGCAGTTTCCTCAAGAATCTTTGGTTTAAAAAAAACCCTGAACTAAACAAAAACCCTTTAAAGGGACATTTCCGAGTTTGCTGCATTGTAAGATGTTTCCGACCAATAAAATATTTCTGCGATTAAATATACATATTAAATACATTTTCTGGTTTAGAATATCAGTGTCTGTAAATTCAATGTGTGTCTGGTCGTCTTAATATTTTTAAAAAGCCCAAACTGGATTTTGTCTTCAAATAATTTTGTACGTACAAATAAATTATATTTTTGGAAATGAAATGAAATTCAACCTAGTACAAATATTAGAACGACCAGAAACACGTTTAATATACAGCCACTAATATTTTATGTAGAAAAATACATTTGATATGTAAATACGATCGTTAAAAAGTCGGTTAGTCGACATCTTAAAAAGTGCAGCAAACTCAGGCATGTCCCTTTAAAGAAAATTGTCAGTAGGGTTAAAAAGTTTGTTTTGTTAACGACACTAATAGAGCACATTGACGTATTAATCATCAGCTATTGGATGTCAAACATTTGGTAATTTTGACTCGGTCATCAGAGGAAACCAGCTACATTTTTCCCATTAATAGCAAGGGATCTTTTATATGCACTTTCCCAGACAGGAAAGCACATACCACACCCTTTGACCAGTCATGGTGCACTGGGTGGAATGGGAAAAAATACCCAATCAGTTGAAACAATCCACCAAGGTGGTTTGATCCTGCAATGAAAGCACCTCGGGCAAACTGACAGCTAAATCCTGGCCCTTTGTCAGTAAGGAAAATCTAATTCAAACTGATGTCATGCATTAACTGGTCCATCAAACTTAATGGATTGTGCAATAATATTAATTAATTAATCAATGGCGCATAAATGAACTTATTTTAAATTTATTGTGGTCATGCAATTTATGAAAAAGTTATTAAAATACATGCAAGTGTTCATTAATGCAACATTGAAACATACTGCTTAACTCTAGTCATGGCAGTACTTACAAACCATGCACAGCAAGCTTGAATTATACTTGTGTATAATTGAATGTTATTAATGTCATATCATCACAAACAGCTTGCAGCTTTTATAGCATTTCACAATGGGGAATAATTACCCATTGGAGGTTAAGAAACCAACCAACAGTAGATCTTTGTCCTCTTCTTTCACTTATGTTAGAGCTTCAGTGAATCATTTCCATAGGATACCCATTAACATGCAAATCAATGTAAAACTACACCAATGTTACAACTCTACATATCTTTGATCTGAACTCAAAGGAATTGGACACATTTTTTGCATGGTTCATGATTTTCAAGTTTTATTACCAATACCACACCAAGTAACCCAAGGATAGAATTAATCTTTTCCACAACCGTGTTATGTACAGCTCGAGTAGATGAATGTAAAAAGAATTATTTTAATCATACATACAGTAGCAGTCTACCCAATGTTGCAAGTCTAGAGGTTTTTTTTTTTTTAATTTGTTGCACTAAACAGAACAAAAAATATGTTTATGTATTAGATTCTAATCAAGACATTCAGGAGTCTCACGGGGAACGCCTTTTTTCATTATATGGAATTTATTACCAGTTATTTATTTCAGAGTCGATGGTTTTCTAAATTCAACACAAAGATAGGCCTTTTTTATTTCTTTTTTATTTCCAGAACACTTTTACTTTTCTTCAAACAAAACTGAAATTATTTACAAAAAACATTTACTTAGGAGGATGAGACAACAAAAGATTATGCTTTTCTTCATTTGTTGGTTGAACACTAAACAGAATACAAAAACTATGTAGTGTTTTCAGTAAATTTATTACACAGATGGTGGATATGTGAATGACAATGCTTTGATTTTGAGTATCAAATACAGGCAGTACAGTCAACAGGTCGGGTCCATTACACCATTCAGGGTTCCAAAACACAGTGGGGCTTAAAATGCCCTCCTTCGGTTCATGTTTAAATCCTCAAATACTTTGAACTAAAGTTAAATTGAAGTTCAAAATCTAAAATATTACAAACAATATTAAACATGATTCATTAACAGTTTTCATTTAGAAACTTGATAATGATGTCAACTTTCTAAACAATCACCAAAATAATGATATTAAAACTAAAATTTTACAAAAACTGAATTTCTTAATTGCTCAAAACAAGGAACCCTGTCTAATGCACGACTCTCAATATTGTCGAAGAATCAAAAGTACTAGTAATACATGTATGCTAGCTCGTAACAGTACAAAACAATTCAGCCACATCACATCTGAAACCAAAAACAATTATCTAAATAACAATTTGTACTGAACCACAATGATTTTACAATTTAAAAAAAAATGCATAGGGGAAAAAAAAGCAACCAAACATCATGGCTTAGGCCATTGTGAGTCTTGTAAACAGATTCTCCTCTTTGCTCTTATGTTAATTTCAAATGCTTTGCATCATGCAACAGTAATAATTTTCAGGCTGATTTCAATTTCTTAAATGACTAACATGTAATCTGAATGGGTAAAAAGTATAAAATCTACATGATAAATTTTTGACATGCTACAAATAAATGTTACAAATGTACATTTTCATTGAAATAAACTATTTGTAAAGAGTCATGTAAGTTGATGCCAAATCTGGGATTGCGGTAGTTGTAAATGTCTAGAATGATGATAATGTGTAAGAATAAAAAAAATGATACCTTTATTTTGTACTTGCTAGTTAATATTTAATAAAAAATATAAAAAGCAATCACTTAAGACATACTTTTTTTTTAATTGACACCTTTCATAGAAAGCAGTAGTTTTGGGGTTTTTTACAACCAAGAATAAAAAACAAAAATGTGAAGTGAAGTGAACATATTCAAGGAAACTTGGATGAATAACAATTTTATAATTAGTAGATGTTTTGCACACATACTTGGGGTTTAAAAAAAAAAAAACATGTGGTTTCTTGTTTTTCACCAATGAACTTTTGATTTTTAAATACCAACAAACAAAACTGCACATTAATTACAATGAAAAACAAATACTGAAATATTAGTTACCGGTTCACAATCCTTTAACATATTTTTTTATTAAAATCCTTCTACTAATAAATTGAATAAACTGTCTTTAGGGGAAACTAAAGATATACTGATGGTATATAAAAATGTTAAAAGAGTTACATAATTTAACAGAATATCAAAAATGTTAAATTTTACCTGCAGAGTTTTTCACATGTAAACAGGTATGCAAAAGCTGCCCTAAATGGGTATAGTAAATTAGGACAAATGCCCCTGGAAATATGTTGTTTGTTTTGTTGGAGTTCTTTTCTTCTTCTTCATGTTTTACTCCCTCAGTCTAATTAATAGTGACCAGACGGTTAATACACAAGCCAAAATTACAAATTAACCCCTCATAGTAAATGTAATGCTATAGCCCATTTACGTCAGATTGTTTGTAGTTAGCAGCTGTCCACATCTGTTGTACCCAAGGTATTAGAGATTCTAGACTACACAATAATTAAAAAATAAAATTTAAAAAATCTTGTATGCCATCTTCAGTGTGTCCACAGCTCTGCTCGTCAACAATCCAACAACTCCACTTCAAAGATGAGGGTAGCATTCGGTGGAATAGTGAAACAGGTTAAGGAAAATTGGATGGAATTGAACGACACATGCTTGTATCACAGATATGTTCATTTTATAATAATTTATAAATAAGCAATTGAACTTTAAACAGTTGGTAAATTTAATTTTAATTTGGTCAAATAATTTCATGCAATAATTGATACATGTATTTAAAAAACAAAAGGTTTCTGACATCTTTAAAGTTTAACAGATAATTTGGCAAAATTGTTTTCTCACCAGAGCTGGTCCTGCAATCTAACCATAAAAACAGTTGTTTAATGAAATGAGATGCATATGTTTTATGAAATAAAATTGTACACTGCAACAAACCAACCAGCACAAGGATATTAATACCAAATGTTAACCATTTATCAACTAAGAGTACCGGTACATCATCAGCCTCTGCATCAACTCAGTTTTAGAACTTTTAAGACCAATGGAAAAAAAAATGATTTTTATACAAACAGAAAATAATTTAAATTTTTTTTTTAAGTATTTGAACAAGGAGAACAAATGTTGTTGTTCTTGATTTTGTTCAAATAATCTTTATTGAATTCATTTCTGTTTGTATATAAAGTTCAGTTTTTTCCAGTGTTCTCAAAAGGTCTAAAAATTAGTTAGGCAGTTATGCTAAGAAGCTGATGAGTTACACAGCACAACATGCCAATCACACTCACTTGGAACAAAGGAAAAAAGTAGGAGAAGAGAAGGACTAAACATTTAAAGACAATTCTACATTTTCAAGTTTAAAAAAGGGTTATAATTTGCTACATGTACACAAAAACTAAAGGTAGGAGCTAACTAAACACAAATGTGTATACAGTCAGACTTCATTAAGAAGGACATTTGAAAATCAAAGATGTCTTAATGGAATAAATAGGGCATTGTCAATGTCCATAGTTAGCAGTACACATACACATGCAGCCATATGAATAATGTTTTTTATTTAACGATGCACTGAACACATTTTATTTATGGTTATATGGAGTCGGACATATTGTTAAGGACCACACAGATATTGAGATAGCAAACCCACTGGCGCCACTTCATGGGCTACTCTTTTTGATTAGCAGCAAGGGATCTTTCATATGCACCATCGCACAGACAGAATAGCACATACCACAGCCTTTGATATACCAGTTGTGGTGTACTGGCTGAAACGAGAAATAGCCCAATGGGCCCACAGATGGGGATCGATCCTAGACAGACCACGCATCAAGCGAGCACTTTACCACTGGGCTATGTCCCACCTCGCAACCACATGTTCGCACCACGAGCCGACATTGTCATGTAATATCGAGCTAGTCTGCTAAATCTGCTTTTGAAGATAAACTTTTAGTCATTCAGTTAAAAGATTATTATTAGCCTGAAATTATTGTCTTCACATTTTATATAGTGATTTGGAAATGTGCAGAATGGAAGCCAGAACCAATCAAAGGTGTCTTTAACCAGTGAATGATTGACATAATATGTACTTTGATGAACATTATTAAATGTGTATGTATTTGGCGTTGTTTTAGGGGGTTTTCTGTGCTTCAGTGGTGTCGTTGTTAAACAAAACAAACTTTTTTCTTGTTTTTTTTTAATTTTGAAAACTGTAGAGCATTAATTATTTAAATGCTATTCAGTTATAATTAGGACTATACCACGGACGTCATAACAAGGTCTGACTGTATGTTCTAGTAAGACAGATTCTCAAAGGATATAGACCAGAGAAACCTTTCGCCCCATAGCCATAGTCTGCAGAAACGGTCAACTTCGCAATTTCACCTTTGGTCATCTGCAGCAGTCACCAAACATATAAATTTAAGTCTAAACAAAATGTAACAAGCTAACTAACAAGACTATTTTGAACAGAGATTGAAATTTTGTGCCCTAAATGCTGCATTTTAAGAGAGAAATGGTCTTGTTTAGAATATCAGTGTCTATCCAAGATGTTTTTTGAGTCGTCCAAATGTTTGTAATAACTCATATTTTCTCGTATATGTATACAAAATTATTGGGAGGTAAAAACCATTTTTGAGTTAATACAAATATTACAGTGACCAGAAACACACTGAATAAACATACGCTGATTTTCTAAAAACAATGTACAGTGAAACCCCTCAAAACTGGACAGACATGGGACCAAGGAATAAGTCCGCTTTTGAGGAGTATCCGGTTTACAGAGGTTTCAGTATTGAGGTAAACCGTTTGATGGTTGGTGTTCTCTACTGATATAGTAACTAATAAAACTGCCAAAAACCCGAAACACTTTCAAACTTTCAAATTATTTTAAGTTTATCATCAAGCGATAATTCAACATGGTGGCATTTCGCTGGACATTCCAACATGTCCAAAGTAAATACTAAAATGAAACACTGTTGACAAATTTTCCACCAAACCAAGCCAAACAATTTTACTCTAGCTTACTCTTTATTTTGTTAAATAAACTTTGCAAAGATAAAAAACAAAACAATAAAAAAAAGGGTTCAAACAATTGGAAAAATTAATTAAATTTCTAGTTGTTTTGCCGTTTATTGTGGTAATCATGAGACGTACATGGAGGCTATGAAAAGGAGCTCAATTAAATTCGTAAGTTAATCTAACTTTGTAACAATCGAGCTCAGAATAAAGGGAGTACATGAGTTTCCTCCAGTTATTTAAACATGAAAGCTGTTAATTAATCTCTTAATTGGTTTTTGTCAACTGCTCAAAGTGACACTGGAGCATGCGCACGTGTAATTAGCTCTGCGTACGCAATCACATTATCGTCTGAGTGGGCATTCAAAGTTTAAGTAACGTAGTAATGATTGACGTCGGTGTGACCATCCGGTTTTCTGAGGTAAAATTTGCATTAAAGGAACACAATGGGACCGGGTAATTTCGTCCGGTGCAGTTTAGAGGGGTTTCCGGTTTAGAGGGGTAAATTTTAGTGTTAAAATATATGAAAATCACGGGACCATGTAAAACATCCAGTTTGGATGGAGGGAATTCCGGTTTACCGAGGGTCCGGTTTTGAGTGGTTTCACTGTATTTAATATGTAGTGTCATTAAAAGGGTTCTGTTAGTTGGAAATGTGTTACAAGGCCAGCAATCTCGGGATGGTCTTTAATGGATTGACCAATGTTCAGTTAAGCTGATTACGATTCAAAAGGTGGACTAACTATGCATGGTGCAGGATGCAGTGTAATCAATAAGAGTGCCCACCTGAGGTACTTTAGTCATAGGATCAAACACCCTTGGCGAACCCATTCTCTAACTGGGTTTTCCCCCATCCTAACTAGTATCCCATGACTTATATCAAAGGCTGTGGTATGTATTGTCCTGTCTGTGCCATATACAAGTTCTCTTGCAAATAATGGAAAAATGTAGCAGGTTTCATGTACAATTATATGTTAGAATTACGAAATGTTTGACATCCAATAGCCGAATAAATTATAAATCCAGTAATTTTTTTATTATTATTTGCTTGCTATTCATGTGAATATACATGTGAATTATTGATTCACAAAGCCTACTGATATTCTTAATTTTTACTCTGAATGCCGACCTTGCTGATTAAGGGGAGCTATCATCAAAACTCCCCATCCCTCCCCTGAGTAAAGTAATTTTTATCTCCCTTTAGCACTGAAATTATTTTTTTTAAATAAATGTACTACAAAAGGATATGGATGGATGGATACTCTTATTTATGTGCCCATATCCAAAATTAGGTTCAGGCACGCCTATCCCAGGTCCAGATTCTGACTCATCAGAAGGCAGTCCTGGGACAGAAGGGGGAGGAAGGGGAGATGGGGACAAAATGATATGGTAATATTTTAAAATGGCTCCACATAATCAAGTTAAGGGAGCAATTAATTACTCCTCTCAAATTTTAAATGAAGAGGTCTGTGAATGGCTGTTATGATTTGTTTGAAAAACCTACATGTATGTGACTATTTGTATAATGTAGCTAGTGTTTCAATAACACCACAATGACTTACAAGCACATGCAAAACGGTTAAGAGATCGAAACTAAACATGCAAGCAGTGGAAAACAAAGACAAGAGACAAGATCTAAATGATCGGAATGAAAAACTACATAAACAGAAAATGAATGTTAGCTAAAGAAACCAAGAGAATAGTTCATGCTTGTTATTCACTGCAAAACAACAAAACAATATTAACACAAAAATGTGTATCAAAAGAAAATCATCAAATTGCAACAATAATGAAGAAATGAAAAAAAAACCCATATATATATTTCTGGGTAATACGTCCTCTGAAATACCCTACTCACTTCAGCCTCCTCTAATCCCGCATGTGTAAGAGGTTGTAGGATCAATTCCGTATAGGGGACAAACTGAGTATTTCGCACTTCATCCCGAGATATCCTGTCTGCAGAGGTACATGTAAGAAAGCCTTGCTGCTAATCAGTAGCAGTCTACGAGGCTGCTGCAAGTTTTGTCTCTAAAACTAGGTGTCGTCATTACCACATGGATGACACCTAACAACTCCATGACCAGGGTTCATGGTTAGCTATCAGCTGGTTAGTGAGAGAGAAGGTGGTGTAATGACTTTAGAACCCCGATGAGCCATTAAAACTGACTCTGGGTTGGAGCCGGTACTGAGATGAGAACCCAGTACCTACTAGCCTCAAGGTCAATTGCTTGACCATTATGCCACAGAGGCCAGAAACCGACTTTAGTGTGATGACAATCTGTTTACAAAGGATATACACCGCCCGCTCCAGCTGCCCCATATCCATAGTCTGGACTGATTGTTAGCTTGGCTGTTTCACCCTTGCTCATCTGCAATCACATTCACATTACTTCCTCACATGGATCAAAAAATCGCCTAAGTAATAATTGATTTTTTTAAGGTATTCCACTATCAAACGTTGAAATAATAATATGCACAGATTCCAGGGCCAATTGGTCGCCAAGATGAGTCAAACCTGATTAACCATGGCTAGCTCTGGCATTCACCAAGTTCACCAACTGTAGATTTTAAAAGCAAAACTAATATTTCTAGCTGCAGCTTAAAATGGCACCGCCACTGGCAAGCAGGTGAGAGATTATTTCAACCCCTGTACAATCAATATGCAAAAACAGCACCATGATAAAAAACATAACAATCCAGATTTGCTAAAATAATAATAATAAAAAAAAGACTTTAAAAAACCCAGCTTAACAAGATTAAAAATGTCTGCTTGCTACCAGTCAAAGGTACAATTTTCATGACTGACATTTTGTACATGGAAGTTAATTCATGAAAGCTTTCAATGTAGATGATTTTATGCTGAATTTGAATTATTTATTATGGCCATCATAAAGGCTGAATTATGTATGGACTTGTCTGTGGTCATGCACAAACAAAACATCCTTTCTGTAAAGCAGCAGCCTTTATAAAAAGGCAACACTGAGTAACTGTTTAAAAAACCCTAAACACCCACCTCTGTCCCAATAAATGGTTCACAATTTGTACATCAAAGACAGTGGTATGCACTGTCCTGCCGAGGTGTGTTATTATAGAATTATTCTTATCTATACAGTTGTTTAATGAAGGAGAAATAGACAGCTGTAGAGCTAGTTGTATGTGTAGAAGGTTGCTTGTCACTAGTTAAAGGGACATTCCTGAGTTTGCTGCACTTCTTAAGTTGTTATCGACTAACAGAGACTTTTTAACGATTGTAATTACATATCAAATACATTTTTCTGCATAAAATATTAGTGGCTGTATATTAAACATGTTTCTGATCGTTCTAATAGCTGTACAAGGTTAAATTTCATCTATTTCCTAAAATATTGTTTTTTCATACGTACGAAATTATTTGGAGACTAAATCCAGTTTGGGCTTCTTACAAATATTAAGACAACCCGAAACACATTGAACATACAGACACTGATATTCTAAACAAGCAAATATATTTAATATGTAAGTTTAATCGTAGAAATATTTTATTAGTCGGAAACATCTTACAATGTAGCAAACTCAGGAATGTCCCTTTAAGAGTGATGCTGTAAAAATCATTAAATTAAAAACATCTTGCATACTCACATTTTTAACACCCTCATCCCAACCTATAAAAAAAATCATTATAATGCAGCATTTTTCAAAATAAATATGCATATAATATATTAAAATGTACATTTAAAAAATGGGAGTTGATGTTGGTAGTCTGAATTTACCTAAAAGGGACAATTTCATGAAAGATGAGCCTCATGTGTTGAAAAGATGCATACCTGGACCACCAACACCAGGGCTTCTACAATTTTATAAAAATACACTAGCCATGGGATCAGTGATTTTAAAAATGTACTAGTCATGATAAAAAATTTACTAGCTAGCCCTACTTTAAATAAATACAATTTTACTGATAGTAATCATCAAATATGTCACCAAGAGAGAGATTGAGCGTAAAAATCCTTAGATTGGGGTGGAAAGAGCAGGCAGGATATTCATATTTACAAAATATGTAAATGCAGCATTTGACAAGGGTTTTTTTCCACTAGCCGTCAGGCTAGTTATAGTAATTATTCACTAGCCCAACACTGAATACCACTAGCCATGGGAGTGGGGCTACCATAATCTAGAAGCCCTGACCAACACCAACCAACGCAGTAATTTAAGGCAAGGCCAGGGCTCACACTGGAACAAATGTTGTTTTAGCCAATTTTCAGGTATGTACAGCATTTCCTTGAAACTTTCAAAAATGGCTAATTTAAAGAAAATGTTGTTAGCCAAAGACTAAAATTTGTAGCCACTTTGTATAAAAATTAGCATTGTGATTTTAGATAGGAGAGACTACTTCACCAACAGTATTACAGAATTAATTACAGTAATAAACCCTGTCCGTTGCTAATTACTGGTATCTTACTAAATTATATGACTAACAGTTCGCAATGTAGAGTAAAACAAATTTGTATTGTGAAATTACAGAAATGAAGTAACCTCGGGAGTGAAGTAACACAATCTACTATCATACCAATACACTTGTTGATAATAACCAATATTAATAATAAAATATTAAAGGTATATTGTCACAGATCACCGACTTATTTAATGGTGTAACAAAGTATTACCTGAACAAAAATAATTTGATTTGTCCCTAAATGTACTTTATCCAACCAACTTTATAACCACCATACTCCATTTATTAATGACATTTTGTAAAAATAATTGAATTATGGCAATGGTCCATAATTCAAAAACTAAAATTGCCGAAAGGGACGACATGGATTTCACTCAATCCTGGTTCAGTTAAGGTGATGCGACAGCTAGATTTGGCTTCCAACAATTAATGTAATTTTTATTTATTATCCATTTTCAGAGAAATAAGGTCCTTAAATCCATGACAGTATGCCTTTAATAGGAATCTCATTTAGAAAAACCACTCAGATGAAAATCTTTCGTAACTCTAAATAAAATAATAATAATAATTATGAAGTATACAAACCCTTGATAACTTCACCCTTTCCAATAGTAAATTGAAAAGGTTTGCCACGATCCTTGGATGAATCAAATTTTTTGCCATTGGCTAACGTTCCTAAAAATATACATATAAAAACATTATTAAATAATATTATTAGTGCATCTATTAAAAAAAATTAGAACTGATTAGTTATAGTAGTAATTATCCATCATAAGGAACATGCTAAATTCACTACAGAACCACAATCTGACTATTTGGAAAAACATGAACAGTTTCTTAACTCAGGTTGCTACTTACAAGTAGTTAGGCGACGGCCAATTGATAACCAATCATTACATGTAATTACTACAATGTTTTTCTTCAGTAAATTTATGATCACCTTAATTGTTAGCATATGTTAGCCGTGCAGTTACGGTGATCTTAGGGCTAAGATCGCTTCATGGAACGGGGCCCTGGATGCCACATTGGACAATGGCTGCCCTTACATTTTAGCCATTACTAGACTGGTGAAATGTTTAGTAGTTGTGTGAAATAGTCGACAGCTGTACCAAGCAGTTCATGATAATTATGCTCAACAGTAGGATCGAAGTCTATTCAATCTTTTATTCGAAGCTTCAAACACATATTATTACAGTACATAATGAAATGTTACATTTTCTGTTAAAACACAGTTATTAATTAATACAAGAAAATATGTATTACATGTGAAGTACTCTACTAAGATATTGCCACTTTTTTCTTATTTTACTAGCTTTTTCCGGGGGGTAAAGATAAAGAGAATACAATTCAATCTGCTTAAATAACGACGTATGTTAGCTAAACGTGAAATATAATTTGGCTGAGTTTTTTCATTCTACAAATATGTATATAGTATTTTATTAAAAGCAAACAAAGATTGATATCAATATTTGGACTATTAATAAAAAGACCAAAACGAAGTACCTCAGCGGCATTAGGTATGACAGTGCCGCATTTTACATATAAATAAATGAACTAGAGTTTCTTTAATATCACCACAAAATGTACATAATTCAGTTTCAAAAAGTTTGCATTGCATCAGCCTACTGTTAGTATAGTATATTCGGTGATTAATTTTGAACTGAAAAGATTGTAATTTCGCATCGTCAGTTATCCGAAAAGGCATTTTATAAGGGGGAAGTGTTAATTTTAATCTGAAGAAATCTTACCCATAATGAACCTATTCTAAATAGATGCTGAAAAAAAAATCCACTGAACAAGAATGTACTGCTAAGTAATAAACTCTTGTTAGAGCTTGAACATTGTTAGTGTTTTCTTTCCCAGATTATGGCGATATGCATCAGGGATTCTAATATTGTTATAAAATCCACTAGCAATGGGATCAGTGATTTTCAAAATGTACTAGCCACAATTAAAAATTCACTAGCCCTACTTTACTAAATAATAGTAATAATCAGATATGTCACCTAAAGAGGTAGATAAAGCTTAGAAAACACTAACATTGGGGTGTTGAAATGGCGACAGGATATTTACATTTACAAAATAGACGTAACTGTAACATTTGACCTTTTTTTTTTTCACTAGCCGTCGGGCACGGCAATAGTAGTTATTTACAAGCCCAACACTGAATATCACTAGCCATGGGAGTGGGGCTACCATAATCTAGAAGCCCTAATGCAGGGAACATTGTTTTCAAAATGTTGATTTGCAACATTTACCATCAGTTGAACAAATTTATTAGCAACTAGGAATTAATGTTAGAGAATTGTGTAGTGATCTCTGAAACTTGTGTCAAGAACTGCAACGTGATATTCAACAAAATATCCCCCGATATCTATCGGATTATGCAAGTTTGAATTATAAATATCCAATTATGGTTCAAGCACATTGTCGTTGGTACACATGTTCAAATCTCAGCTATCTGGGTTGTCTGTCCTGGACTGAGATTAATGGTCATAAAGAAAAAAGTATAGCGGCCTCAAACCACCCCACTAAGTCATTAAAACTTACTCTTGGTGAGAACCAGTATTGGGAAGGAAGGAATGGGGTTTTTTTAACAATGTACTCAACACACTTTAATTACATTTACATGGCAATGAACATAGGGTTAAGAATCACACAGATAACAAGAGGAAACCTGATGCGGCCAAGCAATGGGCAACTCTTTCCGATATTTTAAAAGGGATCTTTTGTATCCAAAATCCCACAGACAGGATAATATATACATGTACCCAACCGTTGCTATACCAATTGTAGAGCATTGGTTGGAACGAGAAATAACCCAAAGGGCCCACTAACAGGGATCAATTCTTGAGCCATCTCAAGCGATTTGCCACTGGGCCATGTCCTGGTCCCTCAGTATTGGGATGCAAACTCAGTATCTCAGCAGCTACATCACAAAGCCTTGTAAGCCTTGTAACAAAGAGTATCAATTTACCTGTGTAGTGAACTGTGACCTTCTTTCCATTCTGGGGTTTAGTTTGACCTGAAAGGAAAGAAAATACAGTAAGTACTGCAATTATAATGTGCAGCAGAGCATGACAAAATAGTTCCCATGACAAAAGCAGCATTAGGTGTAAAAAATGACACATTTACATCATATACTGACCATGTTTTATTTTATTAACAAATCAAATGAAATTACCCACACATATATATACAAATACTACAAATTAGTACAATATATTACTTTGACTATACTATGACGATGATAACAATAGAGTAGTTTTATTCTATATTTAACATGGTGAAGCTTAGTGACACAGAGAGACTTATTTCATATAAACTGATCTTGTGTAAACTTTAAAACATGGTTTACAGAACATGAAGGCCTCTGAAAATTGCGAGAGCGTTAAGTTTTGTTCACATAAGTATACATTGTGTAGCTTTGCGTAATCCATTTTTCGTTCGCGCACTGAATTTATGACATTTACATTGTCATAACAGGTTACGTAAAAACAAAATGGGTTACCTGAATTTGTTTTGAGTAACCCATTTATAAATGCAGAGTTTCTGCCAGAGGGTAAAATGGGTATGGCGCCATACCCAAATTATTTTTTTTTTAAGTTAACATTTTGACAAAATTAATGACTTATAATTTTTTTATGATTTTCTTAAGCCTAACCTTAAAAGTAACCCATTTTCTTTGTGGAGGAGACCCCCCATAGCCCCTGTTGATGTGGTTGCATTCAATAGCACAGCGCCATACCCAAAAATTTCTTTCTGGCAGAAACACTGAAATGTTCAATTTTCAGAGGCCTACAGTGTTCATTTAGATATGTTCTGAATTGCATATTTCATCAATGATTGATTGAATGTTATGACTTTGAAAAAAGTAATGAAATTATGGCAAAACTGTATGTACAACATAATAGTATTACATTGTATGTTAATTCATTTGTCAATTAAGGATTGTCTGTTATTTCTTTTAAGTTCATTGTGGGATGAATAAAAAAACACATCATCAGTCATTCTCACATAAGGTTGCGGATGATTTAGTTTTTTCATATCCAGATGAACATAAAAGAAATAACAGACAATCCTTATAATTAAATTTACTCAAAAATGATAACGTTAAAAGTGCATAGTTTATTTAGAATTATTTTTGGTTCCTATGTCACACTAAATACAGAATTCTATGTGACAATAAAGTACTGTCTATAAATAACAATAAGTAAAATGACAATAATTCCGGTCCTGGATGCAGGAGCCGGCCAAGGCAGGCTCTTGTGCCCAGGACAGGTGTGTGCTATAACAGCTTGCTCTGAATATGCATGTAAAGCCCTATGACCTGACCTGACGACAATAATTATCATCCCAAAAGTTCTGTCTACTTTGTGTTCGGGAATCAGCATGGCACACTTATTTAAAACAACAATTCTGAGTACTGCTAGAGCAATACATATCCCCTACCAGGCCCAACAATTTTTTCGTATATCCTAAATTCAAAGGCCATACCTCTATGAAAAGTGGGTAAATCACCATGAAAGTTAAACTTGATCAGTACAAGTACATGATAAAGCTATATTCAAAATTACATCTTAATACTGGAAAACAAGTCTGAAAAACTAATTTTCACATTTCCTAAGGACAAGGGCCGTAACTCCATCAAAAATGGGTAAATTGCATGAAAGTCGCTGTGATCGCTGTGATAAAATATTATCGCAAGCTGATAAAAAGTAGTTTCGTTTTTGTACAGACAGTGTATATATTATTTGGCACCCAAGATAAATTATTTTAATGATAAACACTACCACTTCCGTTGTTTTTATAAGCGGTGATACCCCCAAAAATGAAGTTTATATTTTATAAAGAACTGCTGAAT
The DNA here is from genome assembly GCF_016097555.1 of Gigantopelta aegis. NCBI lineage: Eukaryota > Metazoa > Mollusca > Gastropoda > Neomphalida > Peltospiridae > Gigantopelta > Gigantopelta aegis. The sequence continues at coordinate 49,670,020 of NC_054704.1, forward strand.
AAACAGAATAACGGAAATTACAGAAAGTAAAAATCATTAGTTACAACCAATTATATTGAGAACAAAATATCAGACGATAGTGGAAACAAAAGACAGAATGACCGTTCAGATCAATTTGGCGCCAAATAAGTGATTTTTTTTTTTTTTTAAAGGGACACACCCTAGTTACGGCTAGTTGTTAACCATTACAGCGTTGTTTTTCGCTATTAAACCCATTTTTTTCACAAATAAAATTGCACTTTACTTACCGTTTATTATTTAGAATATACATTTCCATTCACCTGAAGTGTTTTTTGGTAATCCTGGTTTTTGTGATATCACAAAATGCATTTTTCGTATTTCATAAAATGGCACGGGCCTCTGAGAAAAAAACGTTGAGCAGACAAGGTCTAATCTATTTTTAGAGGGGATATTTACATTTCAATGTCACAGACGTTGGTATACCACGTGACCGTTAACATTTTGGTTCGGTTTGTTTTCTCGTGCACGGTTCGCGCAATCAACATCCGATTTGTTGTTGTTCATTTGTGAGATTTTTCTTCACAGTTCGTGAACATTTTCAGTAACAATAAAGTTCAGACAAGTAAGTGTCTCAATACAAAACGTTACAAACCCTTAAAACCAATAATTTTGCTGTCTTACGATATCTGGAGAGGGGATACAACCAGGAAAGAACAGTTGGAACATGTCCAGGAGAGGTGAAAGGAATGCACCCCAAGTCTGTGAAATTTGTCGTGACGTAGGCATTGTTGTGCTTCGAGCGACATCTACCGGTGACATCAGAATACTAACTTTCAAAAATATTTCAAGCAATTGGGACATGGGGATTCCCATGGTATTTATCGATATAAAACCTGCTTTTTTACTCCATTTGATAAAAACGTGATCTAAGTGTGTTACAGGTTTGTACATTAACCAAATTATAATTTATTTTCGCGAGAACACTGCAATAGCCGATGATTAATTAATCAATGTGCTCCAGTAGTGTCGTTAAACAAAACAAACTGACTTTACTTACTCTCTAACCCTGTCCCAAGGTATACATGTAAACCTGGCAAGGAGATGTGACCTATTCAGTGACCTGCCAGGTGACACAAAGTTGTTGCTTTCAAATGGCTACTGTGTACTGGTATGGCACTCAGTCACCAAGATATTTATCATATTAATGACTAGTTCATCAAGATAAACGTCTCCGGCACGATATTTATTATTGTGATGTTTATTGCTGTGCCGTAACGTTTATCCATTGGATCGAATTTTCCATTTGCAATCACGATTTAATAAAATCAGGCATATGTGCTTTATTTAAGAGCCTCAACACATACAACAACATATTTTAATAAATTTTAGACAAAAATATTAAGTACAATACCTTTGGTAACCCAGAGTATGACAAATATTTTGAAAAGTCACTAGCCACAGGGCTAGTGGGTTTGTGAAAACCACTAGCCCACCAAGATAAAGCACTAGCCCAAATTCCTGATCAATTATAACTGGATTTTTATATAATTTTTGTAACATTACATATTTACGAGTATAACAGTAAAATAAAACAAACACTTAAATCATGTTGTAACTTTCAGTTTTTTGTCGTGTCGTACGTTTTGTCTTTTGTCAAGTGTGATCCATCGTCATTGTCCCGTTTTCGTTTTTGCCTTCCCCCCGGGGAAAATTAATTGAGCAAACTCTTGGTTGGTATCTAAACACACTATCAAAATAATTAAATTTAAATGAGGGTATGACAGTGTGACACACGGTAATAGATGGTTCAGTGTATTTGGTAGTTGGTTATATATTTAGGGCCTACTATTTATGTCGCCAGGAACGGTGATGCCAAATACAGGGCATTATCCCGTGTCAGACCGATATCAAAAGAATATAACGGCGACATCTAATCCGTTGTTAATTGATGAACAAAAAAGGTATTATCTTGTATCGGCAGCTGTGACGTATTATCCAAACCGCTACACATAATAGGCCAAGCCGAGTCATTGCATATGCGGTTACCATTAAAGTAAATTGTTTTACTGATTGCCGATAACCACATGTTAGCGAAGTGTTAAATTAGAAAACAATAAGTAAATAAAACAAACACTGAAATTCAAAGCATGGCTGGGGTTTACTTGATTGAGATTAACCTGTCGTCGCGATTGGTGATTTCCAAGTTCTTAGCCTAAAACATATGTGCGAGATTAACTACCATGTGACGTGTCTAACCAATCAAAACACGCATGTCATTAGACTTTATTTCCTGTGCCAGAAACTTGAAAGGGAAAGGTAAACAATGCATGCTGTAACTGTGACGATGTAGAGATAGCATGTTACTGCAGTTTGCAGACCTAGCTCAAGTGGATTATTATTATATACTGAGTGCGTTGTTGATATTATTTGATGACAAACGTCACAATCAAATTTATTAAACGAAATTTCAGCCAAGAGAAAAAGAAAAAAGAAAAAAAAAAAAACCACAATCGAGCGATGACGAGAGGGGGGAAACCACTAGCCCGCAGGGGCTAGTTGTTTTGCGTTTCTCACTAGCCCGAACTTAAAAACCACTAGCCACGGGCGTCGGGCTAGCGGATTTGTCGAACTCTGGGTAACCTTTCCAGGATTAGATATTTGAAGATGACACATTTAAACATTTGAAAGCTATTTTTATCCTGGCACATCGAAAATGCGGAATGAAAATTTTGCGGAACGAGAATTATTCGTATCAAGCATTTTACGTACACCCAGTAAAAAGAAATATTGCGGAACTGAATGGAATTGATTATTAAATTTATTTATTTTTGTTTCTACATGTGTGCTTTGTGTGGGTTGCATTATATGCATTGTTAATAATATTATCACATTAAAGTTTTGGGGTGTATTATTCTTTTTTATTATTATTAAAAAAATAATGATTGTTAGTACAGGTCATTACTTATTTTAAGGCCTTCATTTATTTACTTTTTCCAAAATTATTATTTCCTTTAGTAATTGTTTTTAAATATTATTATTACAGGCCATTGCTTACATGTGTTTCAAAGGTTTTTTTCTTTTTTTTTCTCTTCTTTTTTGTTTTAATTTCATTTCTTTTTTTTAGCTATAATTACTGGTCATTAGTTATTTTAGGAGTTTTATTCAGTTAAATTTAATTGTTATTATTAATTTATTATCAATTAATTGATTTTTAAACAATATTATTCATTAATTAAGTTTATTTATTTATTATTATAAAACGTGATATTCCATTAAATATCGTGGAATAAACTCGTGAACCCGAGACGAATAATAATAAAAATAATCCGATTCCACCAACAGTTTTCAATATGCTCACAATGGCCGGCGGGAATATTCGAGATTTTGTTCGTAACTGAAAATTGGATTAATGCAGGATTACTATTTGGACAAACTGTCTATTTATGCGTAAAACGTGACTCGGGAAGTTTTCTTTATACAGTATGTGTTTATATTTATTGGTACATCTCATATTTCGCCACGAAATAATTAATTCCATGGTTGTATCGATTCCGCCTGAAATCTGGGCGGAAACTGCACGCTTGTTTTTGCTGTTCAAGTTGTAAACATCGGGTCCAATAAATGTCATCATCATCCCCGACATCCACTCAAACGTGACACTCCCCCCCCCCCCACCCCCCGTGTTATGCAACATTTTCTGGTTACCGACTGGTACACCTTTGATTGAAATTGGTGTGCTTATTGACCGTAGCGGAAATTAATTTGCCTCCATCATCCATCATGACATGTCATGTGCAGTGCTGCGAAATCTCAACACAGTCGACTTAAAGAAAAACATGTAACCCATATTAACACTTATAACTATTTGAAACAAACACGAACCATCTCCTTCTTTAAGGATTTCCTTTTCGACACCCATGATTAAGTTGTTTTAGAAGTTCAGAGAGAAATGATACAAGTCTCCGCCAGACCGTGAAAATACCGCTTCGAATAGCGACACCTGCGTTAAAGGGAGATAATTCAAATCAATTCTAGTCGGAAAAGACTGCAGGTTTCATTAGACCAAATCAATTCCGATTGATAATAATGTTAACATTTTTTTTTTTTTTTTTTATAGTGGCTTTGATATAAACAGTGTATCAACCAAGGGGGGAAGGTGACGAATGGAATTTTTAGGGGAGTTTGGTCGGGTCATACTCCCACGGAAAATACATTTAAAAAGTAATTCGCTAAAAGCAGGGGGCTCGATCTTCAATACCCCCCCCCCCCCCCCCGCACACTCTGCACATGCGCCTGCAACCCATCCAAGCAGTCACTTATAAAACGTTATCTGTTTATTCATGTGCAGTTTGTAAAAACATTGGTGAGTACTAGTATATAAATAAAACAGCAAAGTTCATCCATAGTAATAACATTTGTTTGTATATGTAAAACATTTTTTTATTAATTATGTATCATGTATGCATCATGGGTATTTACCTTAAAGTTTCGATGCATTTAATGAAGAATAATTATGTTGTGTTTGTTATTACATTGTTTATTTCATTATATGTTGAGTAATAATGTTTAATACTTAATAGGCAGAAGGTCACACGGTAGTAGTAGTAGTAGTAGTAGTAGTAGTAGTAGTAGTAGTAGTAGTAGTAGTAGTAGTAGTAGTAGTAGTAGTAGTAGTAGTAGTAGTAGTAATAGTAGTAGTAGTAGTAATAACTTAGTAGTAGTAGTAGTAGTAGTAGTAGTAGTAGTAGTAGTAGTAGTAGTTGTAGTAGTAGTAGTAGTAGTAGTAGTAGTAGTAGTAGTAGTAGTAGTAGTAGTAGTAGTAGTAAAGAATGCATGTCGTCTGCTTCTGGTGTTTGAAATACTTTTTCTTGATTAATTTACTTTTTAATCTGTCTCGTCTAGTAAACAGTTTTGTATATATGTGGGATACATTTTTTTTATATATAAAACAAATCGAGAAAATCTCATTTTCGTGATCAGACGACATTCCTTACTTTGTGTGAGTACTGCTATTTTATTTATATCTTGACCAGCGTTTGTACTGTTTATCGTATTATTATTTTTCAAAAGGAGTGATTCCCAGTCTGGAGCTCCTCGCGGTAAGACGTGTTTGTTTCGCTTTTGCACACTGCACGTGCTTTCGCGGCTCGACTTGGGGATCCTTCACTTTGTTGTTTTTATCAGTGAAGTGAAGTTTTCTACTGGGATGTATGCGGCCATTGGAACTGATTGAACGCTGGAACGCTTTTCGTTTCGACAGTCTGCACCACCAGGTTGGATTCTTTTTTAGCGAGATTCCTCGCCTCCACGTCATTTCTCCGTCTGACTATGTTGACTTGTTTTTTCGTGACTCGTATGACGGCCATTCTGCAGAACGCCACGGTTGTTCGCTTTTAGTCTACATGTCCGAGCCTGTCCTAACAGCACTGGAAGATTAACCGCCCCACTCTAAGAAGAAATAGGAAGCGGGGTCGGCCCCTACTACTCTTTTCTAGACTTTACTTTGTTTTATTGTGATACCATCTCGTATCCTGCGGAGTCGGGCCCGTCCGCACCAATATACCAACCCATGACGACTGGACTATACCCTAGTCTGATTCTCTCTCTCGTTTAGACGGATCCGGCTTCTCAAGATCTGTATTTCAGCACAGCACTACACCTTCAACGTCTATTGACTGTCAATCTAGGGGTTTTCTTGACGGGATGCAACCCATCTCGTCCCTACAAACTGTGCACCCTAACGGCCTTAACGAGGCCACTCACGTGGACATATAGATCGGACTTTAAACTTTTAGACCTTCGTTCAAAAGTTTATGTCGAAATTACTTTCTCTTTTTTTTAAATATTATTAATTAGTCCGATGCTCTCTTCTTTCTTTTTTTATTTTTGGACTGTCCTTCTAAAATGCTCCAAATTATATAAACATTCGACCGAGCAGTCAATTCTTTTTATTTTTGGCTTGTAACTTTTTTTCTTTTTTTTTAAAATTCTATTAACTTTGTTTTACTAATTGCTATTTTCAAAATTCTGTCCATTTTCAACAATACCCCTCCCCCCTCCATCCCGAGTCAGGCCACCGATCTTATCTAATTTCATTTTGACCACCCTATCTAATTTAGCTACCAAATTTAATGAGTAGAATTTTCTTTATTAATTATATTAATTAGAGATGCGCATCAAAATTTTAAAGGCCCACTATTTAATTTTTGGATGTAAATTTCAAAATTGTCCGCTTAATTTTTTTTTTCTGTCCCGGGACAAGCCCCTGGCTATCCAGAGACAGGCCCCGGGACGGACATGCTCGAAACTCTAGTGGTATATGAGCATGTAAAAATTATTCGCACTCGCACTCAAAAGGAATTTACTTTTTCTTTTAGTCAGGTAATATATAGAACACTTATTATGTTCGTGTTGTGGTCTCTCGGTGTTGGCACAGCTGGCTGAAACTGCCACCATAAAACATATAAATCTTCTCCATACCAACGCGAGACAGGTAAACGTCAAGTTAACCATGAAATATACCAACAAGGATGACCACAACATCTGCATTAACAGTACCTACCAGGGCCCCGTTCCACGAAGCGATCTTAGCCCTAACATTACATTAAGCGCATAGCTACCCTATGCACTTAAGTTGATTTTAGGGCTAAGATCGCTTCGTGGAACGGAGCCCTGGACAGTCTTGTCATGTCATGTCATAGGGTTTTACGTGCACATTCAGAACAAGCTGTTGTAGCGCACGCCTGTCGTGGGCGCAAGAGCCGGCCTTGGCTGGCTCCTCCGTCCATGACAGGAAAGGTGGTGGGAGGGGAGAGGAGGGACCGCCTGCACTGGCAGGTGCAAGGGAGCACCAGCAGCCCGATCAGATCGGTAGCAGGCGGGTGGGGATGGTGGTGGTGCTATGGAATTCGAATGGAGCAGTTAAATGCCAAAGAGAAAAGGGTGCGCAATTTTGATTGAGGGAATTTGGCGCAATTTTCAACGGTCGGTCGAAAGGTAAATGGCCAAGCTAATATAGGTTTTGATATTAGTGAATCGAGAGTAGCTCGTTAATTTTAGACAGTCTTCTATGCCTGCAGTATATGAACAACAACCTGGAGTCGGCCGCCTTTTGAATGCAGTATGGAGTTAATGGAACACAACCTTGCACCTCATTGATACACGCTGATTTGACTCGTGGACAATTGAACTTTGCAACTTTGAAGATGAGAAAGTCATGAAGACATTTAGTAACTGCCATTAACATCGTCCTTCTCGTACTCCACTCTCTCTCTCTCTCTCTCTCTCTCTCTCTCTCTCTCTCTCTCTCTCTCTCTCTCTTCTCTCTCTCTCTCTCTCTCTCTCTCTCTCTCTCCCTCTCTCTCTCTTTCTTCTTCTCTTCCTGGTTTACCACTTTTATATGCATTTTTCTACAGGCAGGAAAGCATATACCACGGCCTTTGACCAGTTGTGATGCACTGGTTGGAATGGGGAAAAAAACAATCAGTTGAATGGATCCACCGAGAGGGTTCGATCCTGCGACGCAAGCACCTCAAGCGAGCACTGAACCAGTTTCAACCAGTGCGCCACAACTGGTCAAAAGCCGTGGTAATGGTATGTGCTTTCCTGTCTGTGGGAAAGTGCATATAAAAGATCCTTTGCTGCAATGTAGCGGGTTTTCTCTGATGACTACGTGTCAGGATTACCAAATGTTTGACATCCAATAGCCGATGATTAATTAATCAATATGTTCCAGTGGTGCCTTTAAATAAAACAAACAAACTAAGCCACCTAAAAGTTTTAAACTATGAAAATAGAAGAAACTATCAATTTGGAATTTTATAAAAGCAACGTACACAAACACGATATTTGGCTGAAAACAGCCAAACGAAGGAAGGAAGGAAATGTTTAATTTAACGAAACACTCAATACATTTTATTTACGGTTATATATGTCGTTGGACATATGGTTATGGACCACACAGATACTGAGAGAGGAAACCCGCATTCGCCACTTTATGGGCTACTCTTTTTGATTAGCAGCAAGGGTTATTTTATATGTACCATTCCACAGACAAGATAGTACATACCACGGCCTTTGTTACACCAGTTGTGGAGCACTGGCTGGAACGAGAAATAGCCCAATGGGCCCACCGACGCGAATTGATCGTAGACCAACCGCGCATCAAACGAGCGCTTTACCACTGGGCTACATCCCGCCCCACAGCCAAACGATTGCCGTATAATGACTCATGTGCTCTAGGTACCTACAGAAAGAGCATTTTATCCATAGAAAACGCAAAATTCATTGTTTTTCTTTCGTAGTTTATAGGGCGTGATCCAACTTCGTTAGTGGAGCGCCCGAATGAGGTGCTTTCCTCCTCACAGGATCGAACCTTCTCTGTGGACCCAGTCTTTGATTTTGGGGTTTTCCTAGTCAGTGCCCTGTCTACGACTGTACATCAAAAAACGTGGTATGTGGTGTTCTGTTACGTGAGAAGTCATCTAAATAGCAGTTATTTCAGTTACGTCATTTTCAGACGATATTGCGGGTATATTTTCGAGCATTTTCCCGCATTCCTAACGGAAATGTCAGTGCTTTTGTATAAAAGGTGTTTTGCAAATATTACCCGTCTACATAGCATTTTCGACGTTTTGCAATGTTTCTGTCTCGTGTAAATAAGTAATGTGGATTGATTCATTTTATTTAGTTATAAAATCCATATAGGCAAATGTTCTGCAATTAATTTGAGGCATAAAACATAAATGTATGTTCCGAATTATGCTTATTACAGGAGATTTAAGGTAATGGGACGCAAACATTATGGTGTAAGAACGAGATAACACGAGTAACTTCTCTCTACAGTACGCTCTTCACCGTGTGTTTTTGACAAATATCGTTCTATAGCAATGTTTGCACTTGTTTGTTTAAATGTGGTGTGATGTTTTGAGAAGAAAAAAACCCACCTGAAGACTGCCGAGTAGGCGTGTTTACTACACATGAGCACAAGCGGTTTGTTAGCATACATTATTACCCAAAACAGTAGACCCATCACAAAACGAACGTAACTGCCCTACCCTTGATTTGGTGGGGGATTACATGACTGCAGAGACAGAGTAGGGCGGTAGTGGAAGTACTAGTATTCTACCCGCATATAAAATGATTGAGCTGTTAGTGTGATTTCTCTTCAAAATAAAATACAGATCCATTCGATACTTGTTAACCATTTTCAGTTGCAAAGACTTACCTTCGACATACAATATACAGTAAACGGAATATAACCTATGAATTTCAGTTCATGGACGAGTGGCGTTTTCAAAACCAAACTATTAAAAAAACCCAAACAAAAACAAAACACCCCCCCCCCCCAACACATACAAAAAACCCACCACAACGCGCACCCCCCCCCCCCCCCCCCCCAAAAAAAAAATCCACAAAAAAACCCAACAAATAAACAAACAATTATAAACAACGTTCGGGCCACTTCTGACTCGTTTATTATATACATTTTCACTTGGTTGCATTCACTCTAAACAACTTAATATTCCACCCTCGTCCACCAAGCAACAACAAAACAGACGGAATGTTTACAAATATAAAAGGTATTTATTGTCAGCCTGTAGTTTACAAAAAACAATATTCTACAACAGCTATGTTCCATTCATTTCTTATCACAAATTATCCCAGTTATAACAAAATCTAAATCCACAATAACGCCATACAACAGTGTAGCACTGTGGCCTATGAGGATTTGTTTCTAAAAGATTGAAGAAAGATTGCAAATTTGATCAAGAATTCAACAACATATTTTTGTTATTTCACCTAAAGTATTTACGTCAAATGTGATACTGATATTAACTTTGAATGTCTTCTTGCTAAAAAGCTTCAGATGAAAAATATTGTGTGCGTTTTGATTATTGAAAGACTGGGAGAGAGATAGAATCAGTATCACAGAACAGATAGACAAATGTCGTGGGGTGGAGAAAAGGTATAGAGAGACATAAAGAACGTGGAGAGAGAGAGAGAGAGAGAGAGAGAGAGAGAGAGAGAGAGAGAGAGAGAGAGAGAGAGAGAGAGAGAGAGAGAGAGAGAGACAGAGACAGAGAGAGAGAGAGATACACAGACAGACAGAGAGAGAGAGAGAGAGATACACAGACAGACAGAGAGAGAGAGAGAGCGTGTGTGAGACAGTGTGTGCGAGTGTGAGAGAGAAAAAGTGTATGTGTGTATGAGAGAGAGAGAGAGAGAGAGTGAGAGAGAGAGAATGTCTGTGTGTGAATAGAGAGAAGACTGAGTGTGTGTGTATGTGTGTGAAAGACAGAAAGAGAGAAGAGAAAGAGAAAGACAGAGAGAGGCAACAAAGGGACTCGCGTGTTAATATAAATTTAACAATAACTAATTACTGAGTTTTATTAGTTTTATGTTCTCTTTCAAGACAGATGTTTTATACTATTTCTGCACAATCATACCTATTCCTTCATAATTATGGAAATAAAGTGACTCTTCTAAAATATGTGGTTCGATTATTTCATAAATCCATTTTTAATGGTACTAACATACTGCATGCAGCAAAAGAACGTGGGTACTGTAGTCAAAACAGTGCCACTCTGTCTATGGTCAGAAAATGGTCGGAAAACTCAAGCACTATAACCGCCACCAGATGAATACACAGCACACATACACTATACTAAAAATACTACATTCCTAGCAACACACTTGTGAAAATTCGTTGAAAAAAGGCTTAACAAACACAATAACATGATTATTAATCCTCGGTCACATTTATCCGGGTTTGTTTATATTTTGTTTTCTTCTCTTTTTTAAAAATCTATTGAATCATTTGGTGCAAAATGGTTACAAACATTGTTAATTATATAATATATCTCTACGTATAGTCTGTTTGCATCATAAAGGAACCGATGGACTGCAATGCAATTCTAAAATGAATAAAATTAAAATTCGTATAACAACATACATAAAGTTTTAAACCCATATCAATTCAAATATATATATTTTTAAAACTTTTTCTATGCAAATAAAAAAGTTTGTTGAACACATTACCATCAAATTATATAGATTAAATCTCATTTTTAATACAGGGATGAAAACCAAATACTTAGAACAACCAATGTATGTGGCTTCTCTTGCATTGCCACTGAAGTAATCGATATTGCAGCACATGGAGACCATATTTGTAAAGAAACTTTCAAAATTATATTGAAATGTTTTTCATAAAATGTTATTTGAGATGGTATGGGTTTAAAACCTAATACATGTAATATGTTTTTATATGATTTTAACTTTATTCACAATGAAGTTACAAGCCAATTCAACAGTACGCTGATAAATGACACAAGTTAAATAGTTATACCACAGAATACAGTCGAACCTGTACAATCCTTCCTTTATATTAGATGAATGAATGAATGAATGAATGACTGTTTAATGACACCCCAGCAAAAAAAATACATCAGTCATTGGGTGTCACACAAAGGTAAGGTTTTTATAATAGGCTCGACTGTATGTTCATATATACTCTTAAAAAAAAGTAGGGGAACTCTTAATAAGAATTTACAATTGCCAAAACTGTAAGGTATATTAGCTGTGGGGAATGGTTATATGATAATAGTGAATGAATTGGGCAAACATTACAACCGTAGTTCAGTATTACAGTAGGTGTTATGACCACCAAAGATCTTGAAAGACGATTCAGGTCAGAAGTGAAATTGTTTTTATCAGTAAATCACAAATTCAAACAATAAAAATGACTTTAAAAACCCCCAATAACAACTGTATAATGAACAGAATGAAAAAGATTGACAGAAATGTTCCACAGTAATTAATCTACCTTCCTGGAAATTGTCAAAATCGAGAATGCTACCCCACACACATGTACGGAGCAACTGCGTGATGCATGTGCAAACTATGGAATGTGTTTCAGTGTGTTGATAAACAGACCTGAATGTTCTTTACTAGGATGTCTGTGGTCAAAATGTATGTTCGGTCTAATAGTTGATATTATTAACATTAATATTTCAGGTTCCCCTACTTTTTTCGAAGAGTATATGTTAAAGCTGCTGTCTCACTTGTACTTTATTATTTATCCATATAAAATGGACCATTGAAATTACTTCTTTTTTTTCAGTGTCGAAAGACAATCTACGATATCGACTGGCCACACTCACTAATATAGATCGGGTGAAAATTAATTATTCTTCATCATAAACTCTGTGACGGACATGTTGTTTTTTGTGTCCTTTTTTTTCCATTACTAAATGAATTTTATAATATGGTGAGGCAAGATTTCAGCTTTAAATGATTTAAAGGCAAACAATTATATTGCATATAGTTTTCTGATACGAAGAAAATATTTAATACAATAACACAAAGGAATACCGAGTTACGGTACAATAATATGTTGACAAGAAGCGAGAGTAAAAGCAAAGATTGTTTTTGTTTAACAACACCACTAGAGGACACTGAGTGAGTGTCCTAGACTCAAAAGAAAATTGCATGGATTAAACAAAGACTAATTTTGAATCATTTCACTACTATAAATGAAAATAATGTAAATAAAAATGATTAGTTTTACATAATGACATGATTTGTTTTTGATTTTCTAATAATTATCCTATATAACAGAAATTTGGGACTACATTAAGCAATGATACCGATTGTTTTAAAAAGAAAAGGTTGAAAATGTGAAGCACAACACACAATCAAACTCTTATTAAGCAACGAACTGTGGCAAAAGATCATCTTAAAAGTGGTCTCTTAAGGCAGGTACTATAATTTGTCTTTATTTAATTGAGGTGATCCACAGAGCAGGTTTTATTGTTATTCCAGAAAGCTATTTTCATTACAATTCTACACCCATCACAATTGACAAATCAAAAAATTAAATTGTAAAAAATATATATTTAAATGTTTTTAAAAACCCGAAAGAACCCAACACCAAATTTAAAACCCCCCCCACCAAAAACCTGTATCATAAATACGAATCTAAAAACTACTTTATAAATCGTTGCATGCAATAGCACATTGGAAAGGTTTACGAAAACCACTCTTTCTACTGCCTAGTGCAATAACAGATATCATAGAAATAAAATAATAAAAATAAAATAATTTAAAACTCATTTATGCACTAAAGCAGAAAAAAAATGCTGCATGTAAATAAGAATAAAACAAGTCGTTGTATGAAATATGTAACGGAAAAACACAAAAAGTGTAAGATGAGGTAGCTTTGGGTTTAATTAAAATGATCCAGTGCATTTCTCAGTTAGAGAAATAACAGTAAATCGCGACTGTGTGTGGAGATAGCAAATAGAATTTAATGTTAGAGAAAATTGGCCTGGCCCAATGCCCTCAGTTTTAGGATGTTGGTGCTCCTCGTTTATTGGGTGTATTTGAGATTCAATTTTAAAAAGCATATGTTAAAATCAAACACGTACAATATGTATAGCAACATGCTTAAGCAGGTTCTTAATATAAATAGTGCATACAGAGTTAGTAGGGGTATAAAGCAGTTAGTTAATAACCATAATGAAGGCCTAGTATAACTTGTGCCTAATCCATTTTTTAAAGCAATAAAATATGTTTCAATCAATCAAACCATAATAAATTTATTTTGGAGGGGTGGGTGAACAGGTGAGCCTTTGTGGTCTTGAATTGATGTATACGTCAAATTTCATTCTTTTTCAAAAAATCGTTTTATTAAAATCAACCTATGTGGTAATTTTTCGTGTGGTTAACTTTTGTGTATCTGTATATAATATTATTGTTCTAGCGCCCATTACAAACCTTCCCTCTTGAAGTTAAATAGCAACAAAACATCTCCGAAACCATCCGTAAAAACACCCACATATTTTCAAGACAGCATAATATACTGCAAATATACTCTTAAATCCACTCTTTGTGACAAAATTTGTAAGAAAACAAGAAACATTTAGAAAAAGAAAAGAAATCTTACAATATTCGATTTATATTTACAAGTGAATCTGTCTGTTAAAAAGCAGGTACATATCATTAGTATGTGAGACAATACAGTGGTAAGACAATAACAATAATAAATCATACAGGATAATTAGGACTTTTAGCAGGGGTTAGGTCGCGAGTTCACGACATCAGCAGAGATACGCACGTTTTACGGACACAAAATAAGGACATACACATTGTGTTGTCCGTTGTGGACTGTGAAGTGCTTGTTCAATGGAAACAGATCCATACTAAATAAATCAGTTAACTAGTATTTTACTTCAGGCTTTCAAGCAAGATTTTGTGAAAAATAAGAGCTTTTTTTAGGGCAAAATTCTTAAAACATAAGGGCTATTTTTAGGAATAATTAGGACTTTTTTGACAAAAATAAGGACTGAAATTCAATAATCAATATAAAAGAAAAACATTCTGTACTCACCTCCAGGGAGAACATAAATACAAAAGCTAATTACCAACTCAGAAGATCATACCAATGGTCATCAACAGCGATATTCAGCATATCAATACAACCAGATTAAAGTAATCTGATATGGTGCAAATCCATGCTGAATATGATGCTGATAACCACCAAGATGTCTTCTGAGAAATACATTAATTCAACATATTCATTATCTGAAAGTATACTAAGGCTAGATTTAATTAATTCCAACACTTATTTTATGTTGCATTTATCAAAAAAATTCAAAATTTAGGATTTTCACCAAAAAATTAAAGCTTTTTAGGATTTTGAAGCTTTAATAAGGAATATTAGGGCTGCTGTCAAAAAATAAGGAAAATTAGGAAAATAAGGGCCCGCTTGCAAGCCTGTTACTTCCGTAAAACTAAAACGTACGTGTATATGTGTCGATGCCGTGGAATCGCGGACTTGGGCATCAGGGCAGGGCAATTATCCAGAAAGTACCTATATATGGCTCCAGAGGATTTTCACATTTTAGTACTGCTGATATTCTGTCCTAGTAACACCAGCATTTTCTACTTTAGTCAAAATATCCCCAGCTAAAAGTATCAACTATCCAGTACATATATATATAATTAATTACAACCGTAACATTGCAGGGCCAGCTCTGTAAGAACAGTTAATTTCGCCAAATTATGTATTAAAATTCCAAATATGCAGAAATTCGCCATTATTTTCAAAAAACAATATCAATGATTGTATGCATTTACTTCGACAAATTGAAATAAAATTCGCCAGCTGTTCAAAATTCGGACTTGGCCAGTCACAGAGCTAGCCCTGCATTGTCTCCAAATTTGAGACAACTGCCAAGCCATTGTGTATCCAGCAAGGATGGATGACGTACACACAGTAATAAGAAGAACAACAACCAATCAATCAATCTATGTCTTAAAATTATCGTGGTAATTGGAGACTTCGATCAAATTGTCATCCGGGTCTCTCATATACACTGATCTGATTGGTCCAATCGCGCCTGTTCGTTCCACCGGTCCTTCTATGATTTCCACATCTAAAGACTGCACAAAAGAGAACGAGAATGGTTGATTTAGTACAATTATGTTAATAATGAAATACCTGTGTGATGGTAATGATGAAATACCTGTGTGATGGTAATGATGAAATACGTGTGTGATGGTAAGGATGAAATACCCGTGTGATGGTAATGATGAAATACCCGTGTGATGGTAAGGATGAAATACCCGTGTGATGGTAATGATGAAATACCCGTGTGATGGTAATGATGAAATACCCGTGTGATGGTAATGATGAAATACCTGTGTGATGGTAATGATGAAATACCTGTGTGATGGTAATGATGAAATACGTGTGTGATGGTAATGATGAAATACCTGTGTGATGGTAATGATGAAATACGTGTGTGATGGTAAGGATGAAATACCCGTGTGATGGTAATGATGAAATACCCGTGTGATGGTAATGGCATATTTTAAAGCGACCGCTCCACCCCACTCCTGTTAAAAAAAACAAAGGCAAAAAAGAAGAAAGATTTCCACATGCCACAGCTAAAATATATCCCCTTTCTTACCTCTAGAGTTACGTGCTATCCTCTTTGTGAGATGTATAATAAAATTAATATAATTAATAAAGAAAATTCTACTCATTAAATTTGGTAGCTAAATTAGATAGGGTGGTCAAAATGAAATTTGCTACTGATGTAAAAATTTAGCAGGTTTTCTCTCCAAGATTATATGTCAAAATTACCAAAATCCAATAGCTGATGATTAATAAATCAATGTGCTCTAGTGGTGTCACTAAACAAAACAAAATTTATTTAACTTTTAAAGAAGAATTTGAATTATTAGGACGGTGCCCCTGTTATCGTTCACCTGGGAACACTCCACACAAATCGCTAATTCTGCCTATTCAACAGATGTTTTCTTTACGTACATGAGAAACAAATCAAAACCCTAGCACATTTATATCATTTGTATCGTTCAAACTGTAGGAACAATTACAGTTATAATTTTTTGCGATAATCGATTATGTATTATTTAGGACCCAACCAATTAATTTTCATAATTGATCAATGGAACATTACTACCTAAAATAATAACAATTCATGCCAGCCTATCAATACTTGTAAGTACCAAGTTTGTACCAGAGATTCTGCTCCAAACCAGACTGATGGAAATGTTTTATTTAACAATGCACTCAACACATTTTATTTACGGTTTCATGGCGTTGGACATATGGTTAAGGACCACACAGATATTGAGAGAGGAAACCCGCTTTCGCCACTTCATGGGCTACTCTTTTTTGATTAGGAGCAAGGGATCTTTTATATGCATCATCCCACAGACAGTATAAAACATACCACGGCCTTTGATATACCAGTCGTGGTGCATTGGCTGGAACAAGAAATAGCCCAATAGGCCCACTGACGGGGATCGATCCTAGATCGACCGCGCATCAAACAAACGCTTTACCACTGAGATACGTTCCACCCCCAAACCAGATTGAATGAACAGCTTATGTAATCAGAGGATAGGTGCATGGCCAATAAATCAATTTTGGTTATGGGAATCAGCACTAACAACTAATCATAATATAATCCAACAGATCCTAGACAGGTAGCCTTGAAGTTGGTGCCAAGAATATTGCGCTTAAAGGGACATTCACGAGTTTGCTGCATTGTAAGATGTTTCCGACTAATAACATATTTCTACTATTAAACTTTCATGTTAAATATATTTTCTTGTTTAGAATATCAGTGTCTGTATATTCAATGTGTTTCTGGTCATCTTAAAGCCGCACCCCTAGTTCCATCCTGCGAAAATAAATTATAATTTGGTTAATCTACAAACCTGTAACACACTTAAATCACGTTTTTATCAAATGGAGTGAAAAAGCAGGTTTTATATCGATAAATACCATGGGAATCCCCATGTCCCAATTCTTGAAATAATTTTGAAAGTTAGTATTCTGATGTCACCGGTAGATGTCGCTCGAAGCACAACAATGCCTACGTCACGACAAATTTCACAGACTTGGGGTGCGTTCCTTTCACCTCTCCTGGGCATGTTCCAACTGTTCTGTCCTGGTTGTATCCCCTCTCCAGATATCGTAAGACTTAGCAAAATTATTGGTTTTAAGGGTTTGTAACGTTTTGTATTGAGAAACTTACTTGTCTGAACTTTATTGTTACTGAAAATGTTCACGAACTGTGAAGAAAAATCTCACAAATGAACAACAACAAATCGGATGTTGATTGCGCGAACCGTGCACGAGAAAACAAACAGAACCAAAATGATAACGGTCACGTGATATACCAACGTCTGTGACATTAAAAATAGATTAGACCTCGCTTGCTTAACGGTTTTTTCTCGACAGAACGTCTTGTGAAAAAATGCATTTCGTGGTTTTACAAACATCAGGATTACCAAAAAGCACTCAAGGTGAATGGAAATGTGTATTCTAAATAATAACATGTTAGTAAAGTGCAATTTTATTTGTGAAAAATAGGGTTTAATAGCGAAAAACAACGCCGTAATGGTTAACAAATAGCCGTAACTAGGGTGTGTCCCTTTAATATTTGTAGGAAGCCCAAACTGGATTATTATTCAAATAATTTTGTACGTACGAAAAGAAATATTTTAGGAAATAAAATGAAATTTAACCTAGGACAAATATTAGAACGATCAGAAACACGTTTATGCAGAAAAATATATTTGATATGCAATTACGATCGTTAAAAAGTCTCTGTTAGTCAATGACATGTTAAAAATTGCAGCAAACTCGGGAATGTCCCTTTAAACCTTAATCATACTTAACTAAATGGAGAAACAAATTAGTCACGCTGTTGCAGTCAAACTCAAGGAATGGACTTACAGTAGATAAAGATTCATCGTACTATTCAATATATACTCTTCAAAAAAAGTAGGGGAACTATAATAAGAATTTACAATTGCCAAGATTGTAAGGTATATTAGCTGTGGGGAATAGTTATATGATAATAGTGAATTAATTGGGCAAACATTACAATCGGTAGTTCAGTATTACAGTAGGTTTTATGACCACCAAAGATCTTGAAGGATGATTGGGGTCAGAAGTGAAATTTGAAAGTTGATGTTTTTTTTATCAGTAAATCGCAAATTCAAACAATAAAAATGACTAAAAACAAAACAATAACAACTGTATGGTCAACAGAATGAAAAAGATTGACAGAAATAATGTTCCACAGTGATTAATGGACCTTCCCAGAAATTGTCAAAATCGAGAATGACACCCAACGCACGTGTACGGGGCAACTGCGTGATGCACGTGCAAACTATGGAATGTGTTTCGGTATGTTGATAAACAGACCTGAACGCTCTTTACTAGGATGTCTGTGTTCAAAACGTATGTTCGCTCTAATAGTTGATATTAACAACCCTACTTTTTTGAAGGGTATAGTACATGGATTCTCCACATTGTACGTAGGTAGGTACCTGTAGATGGTGACAAACAATGCTGGGTACTAAATAGTAATAAATTCGATTGACCCTGCTCTGAACCTGTGTCCACCACGGGTGAGCTTCGCAACAGCTTGCCCGAGTAGCGGGTCTTGCATTGTTTTTCTGAATGGGCACAGCTGACCCAGATGACTGTCAAAGAGTGGGATATTTTTTTATTCTTTGAAAGGAAGCAAAGAGAAGGTGCAAGTTCTTCAGGGGTATGCAGTTCAGAAGTAATTTGGTATATGTTACTTATTTGGGTCCTTGCCCATGACAACTGACTTTGAGTGATGTTATTGTTGGTTGTTATTATTATCCTTATTTTATTTTTATTTTTTTTATTTTTTTTTTTTTTTTGGGTGGGTGGGTGGGGGGGTGGGTGTTTGTTTGTTAGTCTTTGTTTTTGGGGGGTGTTTTTGTTGTGTTTTTTTAATTTCGTACGTATGAAATTATTATTTTTTAAAAATAAAACAATGTTTGTGTTTGACCTTGAGGTGTTGCACGACGTCCTCTATTTTCGTGCTGGTGATGAAGCAGATGTCAGCGGACCCCGGCATGGGCGAGCTCGCCTTTGGCTCAAACTCCTTGCCGTGCTCGTGGATGTTGATCTTCTGATTGCCGTAGTTCAGGGCCTTACGACCGCCCTGAAATCACAAGCAAAAAGAAAAAAAATAATTAAATATTTATTTTTATTAATTACACTTTTTTTAAATTCCGTTTAAGGTTTGTTTGGTTGTAGTTCATTATTTTTTAAAAAATTTTGTTCGTTTAGTTCGTTTTGGTTCGTTTGGATTTATTTTTTTTTTTTTTTTTTTTTTTTTTTTTTTTTTTTAAATTTTTTTGGTGTTATTATTATTATTTTTTTTTTATTGTTGTGTTGTTATTGTTTGCTTGTTTTTTAATTTTTAATTTTTATTTTTTTTATTTGGTTTTTGTCTTTTAAAAACTTTTGGGGTTTGTTGTTTGTTCCTTATTAAATCAACCAAAAACAAACAACACATATTTTAAAAAGGGCACCAAAGATTAGAAAGAAAGACTGAAAACCTGGACAAGAAAATTTATTAATGATGATGAATTATGACTGAAGATATTACTTGGATGCAGGTCTCAAAATAGCTTTTTATGTACAGCTTGCCATTGAAATGACCATCTGTTTAGTGTGGCACACACACACATACACACATGCACACACACGCACACACACACATAGACACACGCGCACACACACACACACACACACAGACACACACAGACACACACACACTCAGACACACACACACACACACATATTACGCAAGACAAGGTACCATTCCATAAAGAACTGGAGTATCTGTACACTGGCTGCCGAAGATGAAATTACACTAGATGTGAGATGCGTGAGGTTTGAAAGATGATCAGTATGTCATCCCAAAGATGCTCCATTGAGAGCTTAATGAATTATTCAGCTGACCGGGGTGAGATTTAACTTAGTCGGTTGGGAGTTCGCCGGCCTCAGTGGTGTCATGGTTAAACCATCGGACTTAAGGCTGGTAGATACAGGGTTCACAGCCCGGTACTGGCTCTCACCCAGAGCGAGTTTTTACGACTCAGTGGGTAGGTGTAAGACCACTATACCCTCTTCTCTCTCACTAACCACTAACGACTAACCCACTGTCCTAGACAGACAGCCCAGATAGCTGAGGTGTGTGTCTAGGACAGCGTGCTTGAACCTTAAGTGGATATAAGCACAAAGTTGAAATAAAATGAGTGCTCGGTTGAGGTGTTTCCGCCGCACTATCGAACCACCTCGGTGGATCCATTCCACTGATTGTTTTTTTTTCTCTTATTCCAACCAGTGCACCACAACTGTACATGTCCAAATTACCACGTTTGATACCCAGTAGTCGATGATTAATTAATCAATGTGCTCTAATGGTGTCGTTATTAACAAAACACACTTTAATCCAGCTGATTTTCAATATGGTCTACATATTTTACAGTGTTTGAAAAAAACATTTCGTCTCTACACTGGTATCTCTCAACCTTTTTTTCTACATAAACGGCAAAGTAAAATACAAATAAACATTTCAAAGCACATACACATATAATTATACATGATCTTTGGCCAACCATTGTCCTGTATAAATAAAAACAAAAACCAAGCTTGTGCCCTCCAGTGGCGGATCCAAAAAATCCATTTGGGGGGGTGGGGGAGGGGGGGGGTCAGTGACATGAAGTGGAATGCCAAGTGAACTTTGGGAGGTTTGGTGGGGGATCGTAAAAAAAATGAAAATTAATATATACATGTAATAAACTTATAACTATCGCGAAATTTAGGGGGGCGGGTCCCTGCCCCCTCCCAGATCCGCCTCTGCCCTCCCACACCCCACTCCTTTCTAATATTATTCCTACGGACCTGTTAAACAAATATAAGCATTCATTAAAATACATTATTTATGTAACACAAAGTATGTGCTGATAAGCTCTGCTTTACAGAATGGTTAATTTCCCCAAACAGACTCACTGACCTTGAACGTGGTGACCTCCATGCCGAGAACTCTGGTGTAGAAATCAACCGTCTTGTTGAGGTCTTTGACAGTGATGACGAAATGATCCAGGCGGTCAACCGTGAACCCGCTGTGGCTGATCTGAGACAACCTAGACAAGCTAGTCCGCTGAAAAACAAAATTTGGGATTAACCATAAACCGAAAGAGATGATTAAACATTTATTATTAGTGGTAGAAGTCACACTTAGTGGTAACAGACACACAGTATAAAATACATAAACAGATAATAGTATTGTTGACAAAATATTCAACCTGCTTGGAGGTAGCGAAAAGTTTACCATTCACATATACCACGAATAACTTTGAAGTAAAGATACCACCCTGGAGAACACCAATTCTTGCGTAAAATAATAATAATAATAATAATAATAACAAAACAAAACAAAACAAAACAAAACACACAACACAACACAACACAACACAACACAACACAACACAACACAACACAACACAACACAACACAACAATACAACAACCAACAACTACAAAATACAAAAACAAATTGTCAAAAAAGGGACTACTAGTATATTAGAACATAAAAAAACACTACTACTGCGTTCATATGCACTCGAGGTCCAGAGACATCTGTCCCTGGCACATTGTCTGACAATTCCATTAACAGTTGATTAAACATGTGTAAATCTCACATTATATCTTAAAGATGTTCATACTATTCTACACAAATATGGTTTTTAAATAAAAAGCTTATACACTTTACCGGTTTGAGGGTATATGATACAATAAATAATTAATTTTTCTAGGAAAAATTGTGATTAAAAATAAATATGTTTTTGTTTTTCAATCAACTTAAGACAGTAGCTCCATTGTTCAATGCGCGTCACCTGACGACAATTGTGAATACGCATCGTCTTCATATTGCTCTTGACAAGTGGCAGCTTCAAACTTTTACACCATTACAACAATGCAATTAAAGTTACCTAGTTATTAGGTTGTATAAACTATTTTCAGCTACTGCAGCTTTTTCTTTTATAAATTAGACATGATTTAAATGTCTTACTTAAAGGGACATTCCTGAGTTTGCTGCATTGTAAGATGGTTCCGACAAATAAAATGTTTCTATGATTAAACTTACATATTAAATATATTTTCTTGTTTAGAATATCCGTGTCTGTATATTCAATGTGTTTCTGGTCGTCTTAATATTTGTAAGAAGTCCAAACTGGATTTTGTTTTCAAATAATTTTGTAGGTACGAATTTAAAAAAATAATATATATAAAATGAAATTTAACCTAGTACAAATATTTAGAACGATCAGAAACACCTTTAATATACAGGCACTAATATTGTATGCAGAAAAATATATTTGATATATAATTACAATTGTTAAAACGTTTTTGTTAGTCGATAACATCTTAAAAAGTGCAGAAAACTCAGGAATGTCCCTTTAAATAATCAATTTTGGCAAATTCAACGCGTTTAAGATGCGTCCTTCGTAAATACCAATACATCGGTGAAACAGAAAAAGTACGTAGCTCGTCAAGTAGCTATAGGATCTTTGATATTAAGTAGATATGATATATATATCATTTTAAATTTTGCCAGTTTTATAAATTAGGCTATGCATAATATGTACCTGGTTATTCAAGAATTGCACAGACATGTCCATGGTGTCCTTATTCCAAACTGAAAATGCTAAATGTGTGGCGTGGAATAAAACGGCGCTAATCAAAGTGCAAACTCGGCGACACTCGGGTTCCTCTGGCACGTGTGTATCAACAAAGAATAAATATTTGACATGGTTTCATTACAGACAACCTTAAATTCTGTCGGCGACCCGAGTCTTTGCAAGTTGTCTTCTTCATACAACAAATAGGCTAAATAACTACAGTCTAACACATGCACAAGAGGCTGCCATCTCTATTCAGCAGCCACCTGTGTTATGAGGTCACCTTAATAGTCTTTCATATAATTTACTGAAGTACAGGTCGACATGTACAGTGTTTTATCATCTCTTCGGTGGCTGTTATGTAAGGGTTTCACTGTTAGCCTTTTAGAGTTTTATTTACTAACGGTAGTTAAATACCTGGCATCGTTGGTCCCTAACGGCAAATGTCATTATCCGTTTTCCCACTTTCTTTTTTTCCTACTTTAAAAACACATGACCTTTCCTTCTTTCAAACTTGTTTTAATGATTATATATGTGTTGCGCTCTCTCTCTCTCTCTCTCTCTCTCTCTCTCTCTCTCTCTCTCTCTCTCTCTCTCTCTCTCTCTCTCTCTCTCTCTCTGTCTCTGTCTCTGTCAACGGTGTCATGCAGAATACAGCGTAGGTCTTATAATATTTGCTTATTTTAATAATCACGGTTATTAATTTTAACGGCATGCATTCAACATGTGTGACAGCAATGTCTGGAAGATCTGTAACTTGTTATTTGTACTTTGTAAAATCTTTGAACCAAAGTAATAAAAACAGACCGACAATGCGTGTCAATTTGAATACACATGCCAGTTCAGGGCCGAAAGACATGTAGGCCATCTCAAGGACTGAGTTCAGCCAGACCGAGAGAAAACAAAACGTGTGTGACTGAATGTTTCAGTTTTGTTTTATTTTCTATTTATTTATTTTTATTTTATTAATGATAAAACTTATTTTTATTTTAATCAAATAAGTCTTTGTTGTTACTTAAACGACTTCTAGCATGAACATCATTGACATAAATGACTAAGCATATTTCGTATTTTTCTAGTCATGTTTACAGAATGTATCCTACCTTTAACCCCTTTAACTAAACGCACCTGGAATATACAAAAGTGTTCTCTTTAAAGCCAAGGGTGGATGTAGGATTTAACCAAACGGTGGAGGACAGCTAGCGCTCGCTCTCTCGCTCTCTCTCTCTCTCTCTCTCTCTCTCTCTCTCTCTCTCTCTCTCTCTCTCTCTCTCTCTCTCTCTCTCTCTCTCTCTCTCTCTCTCTCTCTCTCTCTCTCTCTCTCTCTCTCTCTCTCTCTTTTAACTGTTCTTAAAACGGAACATTCTGATCCACTGGCGAATCCAGAAGGGGGCCAGGAAAACGAGTATGCACGTGTAACGTCTTGTTCATCGATACGTCTCCTACATTCACAGAAGTTTCCACCAATCTAAATGAACTCTGATTTGAATGGATATATCGACTTTAGGTCCCTGTCAGAAGATGTAGTAAAGGCAATGTTACTGCAGGTTCAACGGCGTGTTCAGTACGGAGACTATTCGCGAAAAATCGCACTGGTTTCTGAACTGTCCTATCCCAATATAAAGGCGACGCCACGTGATACGAGTGAGTCGTGCGAAAAAAAAAAACCCGGTTGCATAGCAACCTATCAAATCAATCGTAACGTGTTAACATACTGGTTTAAAATATTAGGTGCAAAAAAACACACAACAACACCCCCCCCCCCCCCAAAAAAAAAAAACCCCAAAAAAAACCCCAACCAAACAAACAACCTGTGTTGTGTTCAAGAGGACAAGCGCTTGCGAACTATATGACTTGTACTAATGTCTTCTACCATATCACATTCATTTAAACGTTGGGAGCAAAAACTAATTTAGCAAACGACCACGATCGTTCGCCCTCCTTGAACACACACCGGCCTCGGTGGCGTCGTGGCAGGCCATCGGTCTACAGGCTGGTAGGTACTGGGTTCGGATCCCAGTCGAGGCATGGAATTTTTAATCCAGATATCGACTCCAAACCCTGAGTGAGTGCTCCGCAAGGCTCAGTGGGTAGGTGTAAACCACTTGCACCGACCAGTGATCCATAACTGGTTCAACAAAGGCCATGGTTTGTGCTATCCTGCCTGTGGGAAGCGCAAATAAAAGATCCCTTGCTGCCTGTCGTAAAAGAGTAGCCTATGTGGCGACAGCGGGTTTCCTCTAAAAACATCTGTGTGGTCCTTAACCATATGTCTGACGTCATATAACCGTAAATAAAATGTGTTGAGTGCGTCGTTAAATAAAACACGTTTTTTTTCTGAATACACGTCAATTTAGCGAGCAACCGAGAATGTTCGGCCTCCTGAATAATATTTCAGATGATATTTTGTTCGACTAATCGAAACAAGCTACAACTCCTAACACAAAATCGTTGGCCAGTGTCAGATCTACTAATAGAGACCAAGTCGGCTGGACGTAAGATCTGTGGCATGCTCAGCCGGCCGAGCGCTCGCGAACAGTTTGGCTGGTACCATCGTCTTCTATCATATATCAAGGTGATTTGCGCGGTTGGGTGCTGTGGAAGCCGTAACCCACCTCGTTACCCCAAGCCCAGCTGACGTCCAGATGGACATCTATGTATGGTCGCGCAACCATTGTAAAGCGGCAGTATCCGGAATATTTTTATTATTAAAGCATAGAGAACAGAAAATCCAATTACGTTTGGTGCATATATGACGCCGCACTCCGCAATGGTTTCACTACGCTGGCTTATCCAGGTCAAAAACAAAGCCAGTATTTCGTAAGTGGGACACTTTTGACGGGCTCATACCGATCTCGGTTTTCATTGGCTTATCACAAGTGTGGAAGAGATCACGTGAGATTTCGCAATTTTTGAACAAATTTAACTGTCTTGATTGAGGGGTCGTCTCATATCTCCAAAACATATTTATATCCACAGAGGTATGGTACAACACCTTTCCAGGGGTCGGTGGCTGGGGGATTTGCCTTGAAATTTTGACAGTGGCCAGCTTTTGGCATACGCGTTACATGTAAGGGGGTGTTACTAATTACGTAACGCTCTAGGGGTAGAGGAAGAGGGTATTGTGTTCGATTTACGTAACATTTTTCAAGACTATATGTTATTTTTATTCATTACTTTGACCTAAAAAGGTGTTTTTTGGAAATGCGCGGTCAGTCTAGGATCGATCCCCATCAGCGGGTATATAAAAGACTATGGTATGTGATATCCTGTCTGTGGGATGGTACATATAAACGATCCCTTGCTAAAAACAAATGTAGCGGGTTTCCAAGGCGCGTGTGCAGGGATTTCAGCGGGGTTGTGGTTATAGACTGTGTTGAGCGAAGTTTATATGGGGCTATGCTCCTCCAGAAAATACATTTCAATTTTTTGTAAGCTTGGCCAAGTAAGGGTTTCGACCTCCAATACCCTCCCCCTGCACATGCACCCGATTCCTCTCTAAGATTATATGCCAAAATTACCAAATGTTAGACATCCAACAGCAGATAGAAGGAAGGATAGGAAATGTTTTATTTAACGACACACTCGACACATTTTATTTACGGTTGTATAGCGTCGGATGATTATTAAATCAATATGCTCTAACTTTGATGTCGTTAAACAAACACACACACACACACACACACACACACACACACACACACACACACACACACACACACACACCTTTACCCTTTACAAACGAAAGAATATTTATTATGAAATTTTTTTGCGGAGTAAGCTCTTCTTCAGCCATGGGAGAATAGCGGCACGACTTTTTCAAATACACTTTGTACTTTATATAATTTGGGGGTGGGAAGTAGCCTAGTGGTAAAGCGCACGCCTGATGCGCGGTCGGTCTGGGATCGATCCTCGTCGGTGGGCCAATTGGGCTTATTTCTCGTTCCAGACAGTGCACCACGACTGGTATATCAAAGGCTGTGGTGTGTGCTATCCTGTCTGTGAGATGATGCATATAAACGATCCCTTGTTACTAATGGAAAAATGTAGCGGGTTTCGTCTTTATGAATGTGTCAACAATTACCATATATGTTTGACATATGATTAATAAATCAATGTTCTCTAGTGGTGTCGTTAAACAAAACAAACTTTTAAAACTTTTTTATATGATTTGTGCATAGACATGAGCTTGCCAGTTGTATTTATTTCATTTCAACTTATTTTCGTGATAATATTTCAATTAAGGTTCAAGCACGATGTCCTGGGCGCACACCCAGTGCAGTGGATAAGTTGTTGGTGGTTAGTGATTATTGAGATAGTAGATGGTGTAGTGGTCTTACACCTACCCACTGAGTCGTTAAAACTCGCTCTGGGTGGGAGCCGGTACCGGGCTGCGAACACTGTACCTACCAGCCTTATGTCCGATTGCTTAACCACAGAAGCCGGTCATTTGTTTGATAATCATGTTAACTCCGGTGTGTCTTGGTCTTAGATACCAGGCGCGTGTGCAGGAGGTGAGATTTGGGGATCGAAACCGTCCCCTGCTTAAACAATAAATAAAAAAAATGTTTCCCCTAATATATTTTCCGGGGGAGCGACCCACGTATAAACTTCGCTCGATAGTCTAGTCCTCCCCTCACCCACCCACCCTTCACCTCCGCTAAAATTCCCATACATGTGCATATGGAAAATCAGCTTAACGTCTGTTCAAAGAAAGAAAGACGCACTCAACACATTTTATTTACGGTTATATGGCGTCAGACATATGGTTATGGACCACACAGATTTTGAGAGGAAACCCGCTGTCGCCACTACATGGGCTACTCTTTCCACGACGCCACCGAAGCCACTAAACATCTGTTGAAGACAGAAGGTCACATGAACATGAATCAGCCCTCTACGTTCACGTTTCGGTCTAGGAGCCAGATGGCACCTACTTGTATTTTTATATATACTCAAAAGAATTTAAGGGTCAAAAATGTATAACCAAATAAGTTTCAGAGTGTATTAGATTGATGATGTAAACTACACCAAAATTTTTATTCATTGTTCCATCTTTACAAAAACCCACAAATAAACGTCACTGTATACAAGAAAGTCACATGACATGCGGTCAAAGTTGAAGGTTGTCAAACATGGATTTTACACATTAGAACATTCGTTTAATAGTGTGTGAATCCACCCCTGGTGCGAATACACTAGACACATCGTTGCCTCATGCTGTTGATCAGACGTCTGAAGAACTCTTGGGGAATGGCCTGCCACTCTGCCATAAGAAGTTGACCCAGATCATGAAGGTTGGCCGGAGGGGCATGGTTATCCCGAACTCTCCTGCCTAATTCGTCCCAGGCGTGCTCTATTGGGGCCAAGTCAGGCGAATATGCTGGCCAATCCATCCTGGCGATACCTTGTTGTCTGAGAAAGTCCGTTACCACCCTGGCGCGGTGGGGTCTGGCATTGTCATCCTGCAGAACTGCTGAAGGCCTGGGAGAACCAACGGCCGGATAATCTCATTCAGATAGCGGATTGCCATCCACCACATAGTGGGGGGTCCTGTGGTGGATAGAGATGCCGCCCCACACCATGACGCTGCCACCACCGAACCGGTGACGTTGTCTAACGTTAACGTCAGCGAAGCGCTCCCCAGGACGTCTGTAGACACGAACCCGACCGTCGTTGAACTGGAGACTAAACCTGGACTCATCAGTGAACATCACTCGACCCCACTGAACACGTTGCCACCGCAGATGAAGCGTGCACCAGTGACGTCTGGCCGTTCTGTGACGTGGTAGGAGTGGTGGTCGAACAGCCTAGCGACGGCAGCGTAGATTATTGGCTCTCAGACGATTGCGTATGGTTTGATCAGACACTCGAGTACCAGTCGCAGTCCGCAGATTGTCACGTAATCGGCGTGCAGTGGTTGTGCGTTGACGTAGAGCCATATTGGTGATGTAGCGGTCCTCTCTATTTGTAGTGCTTCGGGGTCTTCCCGAACGTGGACGATTTCGAACAGAATTCGTTGCTTGGTACCGTTGCCACAGTCGGCCAACGACACTCTGACTGACACCAAGTCTCAGAGCAACATTTCTTTGCGTATTGCCATCCTGAAGCCAAGCAATAGCCCTTCCTCGATCTTCGATAGTCAGTTGAAGTTGTACCATTATCGAATTTGGAGTGTGCACCGTACACGAACGCAAGCTCCAATTATACGGAAATTCAGCATTGGGAACATGGAATACACGTGCAAAGCGTGCAAATGAAGCGCTTTGTGAAAAAGCAAGTTATGGGCACTTAGCAGACCTTTCGCTTTCGCCCTAATTTACGTGCAAATGTAAGCATGTTTTCGCCATTAGAACTAGTCGACAGTGTCAATGACAGTGGATTTTAATTCATTTATGGGTTGCTTAGACCCACTTTCGTCAAAATGGAACAATACCATGCGTGACATTATGGTCTAGCTAATATAATTGACATTCAGAAAATAATGTCGAAAATATCGTCTGACCCTTAAATTCTTTTGAGTAGTATATGTAGATAGTATGAAATGTTTTAGTCTCTCTCTCTCTCTCTCTCTCTCTCTCTCTCTCTCTCTCTCTCTCTGGATACGGCCTTGAAAGCCAACTACACATCACACTTCAGTGACCTAGACTGCAGGTCAAATTGGTCGTGGTTCAGCGGTCGTGTCTACGTGATCCGCGTTTACAGAGTTCCCGACTGTTCGCCGAGAACACGCGAATCTACATGTTGTGTACACACACACACAACCTGGCGAGGCTCGACAAATCAAACACATCGTGCGCCTTTAAATCACTAATAGCAGCAACAGTGCTTAATAATAACCAGCTCTTAAGCAAACAAGCGAAAATGTATTCACTACATTATGCATAATTTATTTAAGGAACGAAATTATCGGATCAATTGTTTATTATTATTTATCAAATAGGGTAAGGTCACTCAGTCACAGCTGAAAACAGACACAGAACGCCGTTCGTGTTTTACGCGTTGCGTTTTAAAAAACCCAGACATGTTGTAGGTGTTACGTATTCTGACAAAGGGTTGTCTATTTCTTACCTGAACAGCGCGACAACTCTGCGAAAGAAGGCGCTGCCACATTTCAGTGGTCAATTTCACGGAGTCGTTGAGCTGGACGTTCTCGCTCGACGGTCAACCTCGATCGGAAACAGTTCCGAGACTCGGGGATTTCCCGTGTTACTATTTTTAGACTAATCGAGTCATCAGAAGTACGTGGAAATGTCGATTTTCCGAAGATTGTATAAAGAATCTTGTGTAGTCTAAATTTGTACGCTGTTTCCGGGATTGTTTCTAGTGTTCGGTCCGAATATTCGAGAATTCGCTGGCTAATTTTCTATTCGAACAGTATTTTCAAGTATTCGAATATCAAA
The DNA here is from genome assembly GCF_016097555.1 of Gigantopelta aegis. Classification (NCBI taxonomy): domain Eukaryota; kingdom Metazoa; phylum Mollusca; class Gastropoda; order Neomphalida; family Peltospiridae; genus Gigantopelta; species Gigantopelta aegis. The sequence goes on from NC_054704.1 coordinate 49,700,444, forward strand.
GTTTTTAAATAGTATGGGGAAAATGACAAAATGATATGGACAATGCGGTTTCTAAGATCGGTCCTTGCCTCATGTATTCAGTCTGGAACAGAGGACGTGACGTAGCCCAGCGATAAAGCGCTCACTTGATGCACGGTTGATTTAGGATTGATCCCCGTCGGTGGGCCCATTGGGCTGTTTCTCGTTCTAGCCACTACACCACGACTGGCATATCAAAGACAGTGGTATGTCTGTGGGATGGTGCACATAAAAGATTCCTTGCTACTAATGAAAAAAAAATGTAGCGGGTTTCCTCACTAAGCCTATATGTTAAAATTACTAAATGTTTGACATCCTGTAGCCGATGATTAATAAATCAATGTGCTCCAGTGGTGTCATTAAACAAAAACAAACTTTTAACTTTAACTTTCAGTCGGGAACAAAAAGCATGTTTCGAGTTTCAGAATAATTTATTACAGTACATGTTTATTTCAACTTATTTTCGTGCTTATATCCAATTAAGGTTCAAGCACGCTGTCTTGGGCACACACCTCAGCTATCTGGGCTGTCTGTTCAGGACAGTGGGTTAGTTGTTAGTTGGTTAGTAGTTAGTGAGAGAGAAGAGGGTGTAGTGGCCTTACACCTACCCATTAAGCCTTTAAAAACTCGCTCTGGGTTGGAGCCGGTACCGGGCTGTGAACCCTGTACCTACCAGCCTGTAGTCCGATAGCTTAACCACTGCACCACCGAGGCCCGTTTACAATGTGGCCCGAGTACTCACTTTGACCGCCAGATAGCAAGACGGACATTTCGATAGTTACGACAAGAGCACTCAGGGTAATTATTACAATATAGACGTCTAATGCAGGTGGCTTAAATTCATAAACAAAAGTATTTACGGTAACATGGAAATGTGATTCATCTACACTTATCAATATGTCAGTTTCAAATTCTACAAACAAAAATTAAAAAAATTAAAAAACCTTAGTATCGATTCATACATAGAGGGGGTGGTGGGGTTGGGGGGGGGGGGACGACAAACTCTTCTAGGGGCCAATTGTACATTATTAATTTTTTTTTTTACTTTGAAACCAATTTGATGATATTGTGTGCTACAAATTGCGTACATCAAAGTTAAAATTACCGCTCGAGACATTCACATGCATGCATACATACATACATACATACATATAAGTCTAAATCTAGTCTTATAAATCTACGTTCATTCTTAATTATAGATATTCTTTGTTGATGCGTGTTATGTTATGCTAAATTGTCCTCTTGATATTGTAATGTGTCTGAGTGTTGTTAAATAATTCCAGCTAAATCCGTTCAATCGGCAGTTCAAAGCGTTTTTGGAAATCGTTTAAAGCTGAGCACTGTCAGAATGTTATATTTTCTGGCAAAAACACAACGAATAAAACAACATGCAAATTAATCTTGTGGTTTTCTAATAATGAATTCTCGCCGCATATTTATTTTCGGTCAAACTGTGTTAGTGTTTTTCATCACTTCATATTGATAATTAAATGATACAAGACGAGAAGTCAAAACGTATAGTTAGGTTATGATTTCCATTTGGGTTTTTTTTATCGTAACTTGCTTTTGGGAGTTATCAAATATTTATTACCAAATTAAAACTAGGTTGATGAGTCAGTTGTTGTCTAGGTAGTAACTGAATATTCGCTCGTCATTTCCATCGAATATTTGATTACCATTTTCAGACCGAATACCGAACACTATTGTTTTTATACCATGTTATTAATTTCTTTAATAAAACAACAACAACAACAACAAAAAACATTTATAATTTAACAAAGGAATAGCGATTTTTAAAACGTTTAAAAAATTAAAAATTTCCATAATTTGTCGATACTTCCAGGAATCATTTTTTTAGTAAATAATAGACCTATTTTTTGTTACTATTCCAACCATAAATTTACTAATCTAAATTATAAACACACCCACAGTCTTATTTCTTGGGTCAGGTGACTGTATTTCAAATTCAAGCACCGATCTTTACGTAGGATTTTATTATTTTTATTAACTGTTTTCCCGGAACAGGGTCTGATAGTTGGCCAACATTGTAACAGATGGTGGATCATCGAAAATTCTTAAATAATTGGTGAATAATCAAAGCCATTGAACCAAGATTCTACAAAACATGTTCTTTGAGTTACAAAGAATGCCGCTGATACGTTGGTAACATCATTTCACTTGTGTAGGTTACACAGCACCATTAGACACAATTACTCCATGCAGTTCAATACAATTTCTATGTCAGAATATATTCTGTGAAAAATACAACACTGTCGAGAGAGTCATGTAACTATTAATTTTAGGGAGTACTCTCGACTGACAAGTACCGTGTAAAAAAATCAACATAGGTCGACCACGAAATATTTCAATAAATGGCCCCTATGCCTGACCATCGCCTCGTGTTGCTGTTACACAAGTGGTACCATACCACTTGTACAGTTGTTATCAGTTAGTACCACATACACACGTATCTCAAGTTACTTCAATCCAGTTGGTTATTTAAATACTACAGAGGTCAACCTACGTGTAATCATCAAAGAAAAATGTCAAAAAGCATATCAGAATTTTGAAATATTTGTTTTTATGAGGAACTATTTCCTAAATCGACTATATTAAGCAAATGGTGGCATTTTGTCTGTACATACTGGGTAATTGTGTAAATGTAATCAATATTAAGTCAGTCGTTGCAAATAAAAGTCACTAACTTACATACGAATTAATTAACTGCAATATGCATGTATAAAGTCTACACAAAATGTATTCGAATGGTCCATACAGTTTTATCACATTCTGTTAAAGGGACACACCCTAGTTACGGCTATTTGTTAACCATTACGGCGTTGTTTTTCGCTATTAAACCCCATTTTTTTCACAAATAAAATTGCACTTTACTTACATTTTATTATTTAGAATGCACATTTCCATTCACCTGAAGTGCTTTTTGGTAATCCTGATGTTTGTAAAACCACGAAATGCATTTTTTGCATGTTTTCACAAAAAAACGTTAAGCAAGCGAGGTCCAATCTATTTTTAATGTCACAGACGTTGGTATATCACGTGACCGTTATCAGTTTGGTTCGGTTTGTTTTCTCGTGCACGGTTCGCGCAATCAGCATCCGATTTGTTGTTGTTCATTTGTGAGATTTTTCTTCACAGTTTGTGAAAATTTTCAGCAACAATAAAGTTCAGACAAGTAAGTGTCTCAATACAAAACGTTACAAACCCTTAAAACCAATACTTTTGCTAAGTCTTACGATATCTGGAGAGGGGATACAACCAGGACAGAACAGTTGGAACATGTCCAGGAGAGGTGAAACGAACGTACCCCAAGTCTGTGAAATTTGTCGTGACGTAGGCATTGTTGTGCTTCGAGCGACATCTACCGGTGACATCAGAATACTAACTTTCAAAATTATTTCAAGCAATTGGGACATGGGGATTCCCATGGTATTTATCGATATAAAACCTCCTTTTTCACTCCATTTGATAAAAACGTGATCTAAGTGTGTTACAGGTTTGTAGATTAACCAAATTATAATTTATTTTCGCTGGATGGAACTAGGGTGTGCGGCTTTAATAGGTTCGACACTGTCGCTTCCCCATTGGCGTACTGATCCCACAAACCAAATACTTTGAAATATATTATGACCGACAAAAGCGGCCAGGTGTTAATGATCAGGGGACGAAACCTACAGGAACAAAACAAAACGGATACAAAACGTCCAATACCACGTGTGTAGATAGATAATAATACATGAGTGGCCGTTAGATACCATTTATCTCACGAGTTGTTTTAAAAAAAATTTTTTTTTACGAGCGAAAGCGAGTTTGATACGTTTTTAAACAACGAGTTGTGAGACAAATGGTATCTAACGGACACGAATGTATTGTTCTATTTCTTACATATCCTCCAAAACTATGTTTTAAGCTAATTTTAACATCTTTATCGACTAAAAGATATTTACGACCCTTTGCACTTGTAACTGCCTTACGCGTCACAGGCACATGATTACCAGGTTAACTATACGTCACAGTGTAATCGATTTCCACCGTGCTGGGTTTTTTTTAATTGGAAATATGGTATTGGTGACCTGGTCATCACCTAGGAGCAGCCAGTCGTATGTCTCGAAACTGTTAACACACGTATGTGTGGAAACAACTATGTGTTATCAAAAATAAGACATGGTGTTCTCACCAACGGGTGTGTAAGAAATGTAAATACATATTACATGTTCCAGTTATATATTAGAATTATACATCCATATGAACCTGTATATGCATTACATATAAGAAGTGAAATATAGAAATAAATGGAAAATTTAATAGTCCTATGTGCAAATCACATTAAAAAAACAGTTGTGGTTTTTTTCATCCATCAAAAAACCTAACATTTGCATAAATTTTGTATACAGGGTCAAAATTGGCTGGACATTCTGCCGGACATTCGGTCCGTCAAGCTACAAAACCAACAACAAAACATGTCAACGTTACAGCTTGTAATACCCCTTGATGATACTCACCTGTGTGATCGTGGTCAGTCTGTCTTGTAAGCTACGTAACGTTTAACCATTACATCAATCCACGTACAATGGAATACATAACTGCCAAGATGACGGCTCATTTGTCACTGCTCTGTGGTGAGGTATAAAAGACTGCAAGAAACCATCTAAAGTAACATTATCAACAGACATCAACAGGTACGTGTCTTTATTCATTTTCACATGCAAATGCATTCCGTTTATGTAAATAAAGGGTAATTTTCAAAATGACCGTTTGTCTTTTTTTTTACGACTTTGGAGGAAAACTGTGTAGAGGTTTGGTGGTGGGGTGGGGGTTTACGTTTTTATATGTGTGGGGTTTTGTTTTTGTTGATTTTGTGGGATTACTTTTGTCACATTTAAGAAATTGTTGTGGTAACATTTTTTAGGCCCCATAAAATCGTAAATATTTATCATAGATCTTTGAACTTTTGTGTATAAAGTTAAACTAAGTGATCCATGGATGATCTACACTTGTTATAACCTGTAACAACAAAGTGGATAGGCGAGGGCCATGGTACGTACCTACAGATCCAAGCTTTGAACATTCTGCCTAATTTGTTTTGCGATGGCATACGATGCCCAGTGACGACTGAATTGTAATATTACATACTTTAACTTCTCATCGTGGTTTAGTTGCTACTACCTAAAACAAAAATCAGCACTCTTACCCTGTTTATTTGCGTCATATGTAATAAGCCATTCATGACCGTTTGTGTTTGATTCGACTAACGTCATAAAGTATCACCTTATTCGCATCTTGCACATGCATGTTGGTGTCTTTTTCCCCTAGAACATTATCAGCTATGATGTTTTGCTTTTTTAATTGACTATCGCCACCAAGCATTATTTCATTCTGACGTTCACGACCTTTTGCTTTTTTTATTTACTATCACCAACAAACCTTATTTCATTCACGAATTTTTGCTTTTTACATTTACTATCACCACCAAACATTATGTCATTCACGACGTTTTGTTTTTTAATTGGCTATCGCCACCAATAATTATTTAATTCATGACCTTTTGCCTTTTGATTCGCTACCACCAGCAAGCCTAATGTCATTCACGACTTTTTGCTTTTTATATTTACTATCACCACCAAGCATTATGTTAGTCTTAACGTTTTGCTTCTTAAATCTAACATCACTACCAAGACGTATGTCATTCATAAACTTTTGCTTTTTAAATTTGCTATCACCACCAAGAATTATGTCATTCGTGACCTTTTGCTTTTTTAATTTGCTATCACCATCAATAATTATGTCATTCGTGACCTTTGCATTTTAATTTGCTGTCATCACCAGAACGTATGCCATTCAAACCTTTTGCTTTTCTTTTATTTACTATCATCATCAAGCGTTATGTCGTTCACGACCTTTTGCTTTGTTTTATTTCACCATCAAGCATTGTGTCATTTTGCTTTTTAAATTCATCACCAATCATTATGACATACTTAACTTTCTGTTTTTAATATTTACTATCACCACCATGCAGCAAGTCATTCACAATCGTTTACTTTTTCAATTTACTATCACCAATCATTATGTCATTCATGACCTTTTACATTTTAAATTTACTGTCATCAGCAAGATTCTAAGAATCACTCTATTCACTACCCGTACATGCTTGTTGATGTCTTTCCCCAATATCAATCTACTCAAACAGATAGATAACTAGTTTAACGTGCTCATATCCCACTAGTGTTTCGAACACGCCCATCCCGAGTCCGACCTCTAATAGGATCGGTGGCCTGACTCGGGACAGGAATATCTACAGGTTCTAATAGACCAAATAGACTAATAAACCTGATATAAGCAGCGTTTCAACACACCCAGGAAGTACAGCAATAAAAAGTGTGGCACCTCACATCTAATCTACTTGCAAGAAAATGGGAGGTCACCTACCATTTAAGAGATTTAATTAATGTCTTTAATAGCAACCGTCATTTTTGCTGAAAATTGCAGTTCTATTTTTGGGGTATCCCGCATTAGTTTCAACCTCTGGTATATACTGCATAACAATGCATAACAAATAAAAGTGTATTTATTTAATGTCAATAAATAATAGTATTTGCACAAATAATCAATGTCACATATTACTACTAATCACACTCACAGCTGCTTTTACTCCGTACTTCGGTGCACCTCGAACTTTGACACGGAACTCTCTTCTTTGGTACTATGCAACCTACACAAAGCATCACTCGCGACATTTTCAAAGTCTTTATTTGACCATCACGACCTTATATGACGTCCTTCTCCTTTCCGTGTCTCTCTTTCAGACTCGTCACCATGCTGAAGATCGTCATAGCCTTGGTCCTCCTTGTGACACTGGTCCAGATCGCAGAGGCTGGCATGCCATTCCACCGAAGACGCAGATACTGGGGAGGTTACGGTGGAGGATACGGAGGTTACGGAGGATACGGAGGTTACGGAGGATACGGAGGATATGGTGGTGGAGGTTACATGGGAGGTTACATGGGAGGTTACAGAGGAGGTTACGGAGGAGGTTACGGAGGAGGTTACGGAGGAGGTTACGGAGGAGGAGGAATGGGATCACTTTTAGCTTTAAGAATGTTCGGTGATGACGGTCTTTTTGATTACGGTGAGTGATATAACAGAAGTAGTTACCTGTCTGCCTGCATGTGTCTGTATGTCTGTGTGTGTGTGTGTGTGTGTGTGTGTGTGTGTGTGTGTATGTATGTCTGTGTGTGTGTGTGTGTGTGTGTGTGTGTGTCTGTGTCTGTGTGTGTGTGTGTGTGTGTGTGTGTGTGTGTGTGTGTGTGTGTGTGTGTGTGTGTGTGTGTGAAAATATTTACGTTTCTGCATCACATTTACGTTTTTGCATCACCTTTACGTCCTCAGTCTATTCCACTAGAATTACCAACACACAATACTTTAAAAAAATAATTTAAATATTATAGTATATATCTGCAGTATAGCTGACTTTAATGTTTACTGTAACATAAGAAGTTAATATGTATGGAATGCAGTTAGTGTAAATATACAGGAATATTTTTCTATCGTAATTTAAAACAATCCTGTATTGTATGGTAAGCTGTAAATTTGGTGCTGAATAGTGTTTTAATCTTGGTATCTTTTTTATAACATAAATAAAAATCTTAAGAAAATAAATGTTAGTCAGTTGCAGTTTCACCTACGTCTTGCTGCAAAAAAGTGACAAAATCGCCCAGCTCAGAAATTTTGTTTAATCACACCACTAGAGCACATCGAAATTAAAAAAATCCAAGATTGCCGCGTGGTTATAAAATTGTCTCTCGTCTAAACCTGTCCCACAGTATTTGCACCGGCCTCGGTGTTGTCGTGGTTAAGCCATCTGACATAAGGCTGGTAGATACAGGGTTCGCAACCCGGTACCGGCTCCCACCCAGAGCGAGTTTTAACGACTCAATAGGTAGATGTAAGGCCACTACACCCTCTTCTCTCTCGCTAACCACTAACAATGAACAACTAAACGTGTGTTTTCCATCTATTTCATACCGAAGATTATATCATCATGGAAGACTGATAAAAATAAATAGGAAATAAAATCATTTATGTGCATTATAGTCGTTTACTTATAAACCTATATAGTCCGTCCCATCATTCTATACAAATGTTGTTGGGGTTTTGTTTTGTTTGGGTTTGGGGGTTTTTTGGGGGGGAGGGGGTTGGGTTTTTTTTTTGGTAAATAATTTCAATTTGGTTTAACGTAAGAACAAAAGTAAAACTTTGTAGGCAATTTGCAAATCAATCGACTCAGAAACTTGTAGTAAATTCCACAGTATAAATAGGCGTTCCCTGTGGGACGGACTACATGCTTACGATGTTTTGTGAAATTGGATTCTGGTTTTTAAATACAAACATAGCTACTGATTATCATTTATTTCCCGTTTCCCAAAAACTAAAATAATAAATAATAAACAACAACAACAATAATAATAACAATAAACAAACAAACAAACAGACAGACAGACAGACAGACAGACAGACAAAAATATACAATCACCTCACCCTGCGACAAAAATAATTTAAAACAAGTATAAATAAACCCATATATGTGACGCGGGTAGCTGTTTTCACATTCTATATACTTCATTCGTTATCAAGTTGGAGGTATCACAGATTGTAAATTGAACCTCTTTGAAATTTGATGCAATGGTTACTTATCACTGATAATCAGTGTGTGTGTGTGTGTGTGTGTGTGTGTGTGTATATATATATATATATATTGTAAGATGTTTCCGACTAATAAAATATTTCTACGATTAAACTTGCATATTAAATATATTTTCTTGTTTAGAATATCAGTGTCTGTATATTCAATGTGTTTCTGGTCGTCTTAATATTTGTAAGAAGCCCAAACTGGATTTTGTCTTCAAATAATTTTGATAACTATCAGAAATAACTATCAGAAACACGTTTAATATACAGCCACTAATATTGTATGCAGAAAAATATATTTGATATGTAATTACAATCGTTAAAAAGTCTCCTTTAGCCGATAACATCTTAATAAGTGCAGTAAACTCATGAATGTCCCTTTAATTGAAAACTATTGTCTTGCAGGAAGAAGAATGGCAGCCGGTACAGGAGTAGGAGTCATTGGATAAACAACAGATGGTCTAACATTTGGAGCATGCTGCACAAAACAGTCAAGTCAAACTCACAACGGAATAAAGGATTGCAAAACAATGTTTTTTTAATCTTAAATGTTCTAGCTCATGTTGTTGTTACTATTGTTTATGTCGTAGTCATCATTGTTGTTGTAGATAGGTAGATAGATAGATAGATAGATAGAGATATATAGAGATAGATAGATAGATAGATAGATAGATAGATAGATAGATAGATTAGATAGGTAGATAGATTAGATTAGATTAGATTAGAATAGATTAGATTAGATTAGATAGATAAGATAGATGTTGTGTAATAAAATGCTTCATTAAAAGTACCGTGTTATTGTTTGTATAGGTATAATATATGATTTTCGGGTTTCTTCTTGAACATCTCTGATCAGAACTGAGTATACGCCAAAAACAGCGTGCTTGAACGTTAAAATTTGGATGTAATCTGAACGACAAAACCGTTTCCCGTGATCAATACCGTATCTCTCTCTGTACAATGCATAATCGAATGGGCATTTAAAAAAATAGTGTTCGATTCCACGAATCTCTATCTAGTGCCTCTTCTATAGGAGGACAGCCACTCCTGAGAATATCCTTTACCAGACAATACATCCTTTTGACCGCCTCAAAGAGGACTGCCTTTCCCAGACTAGTTTACAACATCATAGGCAGCTCAAGACAAAGCTCATTGGAAGGAGTACAGCTGTGATGACATGCACTCATGAATCACTGTCAGAACGGTGATGATATCAGGTGTTCGTGAAAGATGAACGTATTCTGCTCCATTGGATGACATGCACTCATGAATCACTGTCAGAACAAAACACAATTTTTAACAACTAAACGGCTATGCAGTCCAGTTTTTTGTTTGTGTAACGACACCACTAGGACACAGTCATTTATTAATCATCGACTATTGGATGTCAAGCATATGGTCATTTTTGACAGTCATAGAGAGGAAACCCGCCACATGCCATTCAGTACTGATGATTTACATAAGAGCATCTGAGCATTGAGGGTTGCCGTACACTAAACCATTTCCAATAACAATATTAATTATTAAATTGATATTTAGACAAGGTATCAAACCAGAGAGGGTATACTGGTAATACCAGGACGTACAGAAGGGTACTTAAGCATTGAGGGTTGCCGTACACAAAACCATTTCCAGCTGGTAACAATATTAATTATTAAATGGAGAGCTAGATAAGGTATGAAGCAAGAGAGGGCATACTGGTTTATTTTATGTTTTTAACCAGGCCATACAGATCTCATCGTTGAAGGGGAGCTATCATTGGCTCGCCATCGCTCCCCTAAGACAAGTTCAAGGAGACTTAATTGTAGCTCCCATTTGTCTCGAAATGACGACTTTTGATAAGCTCAGACTAGAAACTGACAACAAAAATTGGGCAAACTCAACGGTTGTGTTGTATTTACTCAACTTCCGACTTCCGACTGGTGTGCACAGATCAACAACTAATGGGTTATACGACGAGAATTGAGTTGTACGAGTGCTCTAAGAATTGAGTAAGAAGTCATGACAGGAGAAAGTTGGCAAGTTTCTCAGGTCCCTCTTTGAAACAAAAATGACTCAAAATCAAAAATCAACAAAATGATATTTTATTGCTTTGCATGCGGGTTTCTACATCTACTGAATCGTCTGCATCTTCATCCTACGACTTTGCTGCTGCTACTGCTACTGCTTGAAGTCTTTTTGGCTAGTCTCCTCCCTACAAATTAAACATATAATTATTTAAAATTGCAAAACAAAAATCAAATAAAACAAAAATCAAATAACAAAACAAAAAAAGAATGTTTTATTTAACGATACACTCAACACATTTTATTTACGGTTATATGGCGTCAGACATATGGTTAAGGACCACACATATATTGAGAGAGGAAACCCGCTGTCGCCACTTTTCGATTAGCAGCAAGGGATCTGTTATATGCACCATTCCACAAACAGGGTAGTACATACCACGACTTTTGATAAACCAATCGTGGTACACTGGCTAGAACAAGAAATGGCCCAATGGGCCCACCGACGGGAATCGATCCCAAAGTGACCGCGCATCAAGCGGGTGCTTTACCACTGGGCTGCCTTTATTATAAACACAGACATATATGGTAGGCTTGTTGAGTTGCAGGCATTATTTTTCTAATAACATAATGCATAAACTACTATAGTCTAGACCACTTGATGAGTTGCAGGCATTATTTTTCTAATAACATAATATATAAACTATTATAGTCTAGACCACTTGTTGAGTTGTAGGCATTATTTTTTTAATAACATATAACATAAATCACTATAGTCTAGACCTCTTGTTGAGTTGTAGGCATTATTTTTCTAATAACATATTACATAAATCACTATAGTCTAGACCACTTGTTGAGTTGCAAACATTATTTTTCCAATAACATATAACATAGACTACTATAGTCTAGACCACTTGTTGAGTTGCAGGCATTTTTTTAAATAACATATAACAAAAACTACTATAATCTAGACCTCTTATTGAGTTGCAGGCATTTTTTTTTTTAATAACATAATACATAAACTACTATAGTCTAGACCACTTGCCGTAATCGAACATATCGTCGTCTCCGTAATATCGTCTTGGTCTGTATCCGTATCCACCATATCCACCACCATATCCACCATATCCACCATATCCATAACCTCCTCCTCCATAGCCGCCGTAAAATCCGCCCATTGGAAACCTGGGAAATCTGGGCCTGAACCAGGGCCTTCCTGCAAGGGAGATCTCGACGAGAGCCAAAACAAGGACCAAACCTACTACAAGCTTCAGCATGATGATAGTCTGCAAATAAGAAAATAATTAAAAGTTCGTTTCGTTTAACGACACCACTAGAGCACAAACAATTTATACTTCAAATACAAGGCATTATTGTGCAAGGAATTCAGTCCTCACGTTCACGTTCTAATACAGAAGCTTGTTTTCTTTAACGACACCACTAGAGCACATTGATTTATTAATCATCGGCTATTGGATGTCAAACATATGGTCATTTTTTATATATAGTCTTAGAGAGAAAAACCCTGCATTTTTTTGTTTCATTAGTAGCAAGGGATCTTTTATATGCACCATCCCACAGACAGGATAGCACATACCACGGCCTTTGATATATCAGTCGTGGTGCACTGGCTGGAACGAGAAATTAAAAAAAAGTTTCTTTTGTTTAACGATACCACTAGAATACATTGATTGATTTATTAATCATCGGCTATTGGATGTCAAACATTTGGTAATTTTGACATAGAATCTTAGAAAGGAAACCTGCTACGTTTTTCTTCATTAGTAGCAATGGATCTTTTATATGCACCATCCCACAGACAGGATAACACATACCACGGCCTTTGATATACCAGTCGTGGTGCACTGGCTGGAGCGAGAAATAACCCAATGGGCACACCGATGGGGATCGATCCCAAACGAGAGCTTTACCACTGGACTACGTCCCGCCCCTTATTAATATTGAAGCATCAAATTTCAAAAAGGTTCAATTTAAAATGTGTAATATCTCCAACTTGATAACGAATGAAAAGTTAAAGTTTGGTTTGTTTAACGACACCACTGGAGCACATCGATTAATTCTCGTAGTCATCAGAGGAAACCCGCTACAGTTGTTTTCTAATGCAGCAAGGGATCTTTTATATGCACTTTCCCTTTGTCCAGTTATAGTGCACTGTTTGGAACGAGAAAAACCAATCAGCTGAATGGATACACCGGTGTAGTTCGATCCTGCGACGCAAGTACCTCAAGCGAGCACTCAACCGACTGAGATAAATCCCGACCCTATCGAGGCAGGACCGGCCTCGGTGGCGTCGTGGTTAGGCCATCGGTCTACAGGCTGGTAGGTACTGGGTTCGGATCCCAGTCGAGGCATGGGATTTTTAATCCAGATACCGACTCCAAACCCTGAGTGAGTGCTCCGCAGGGCTCAATGGGTAGGCGTAAACCACTTGCACTGACCAGTGATCCATAACTGGTTCAACAAAGGCCATGGTTTGTGCTATCATGCCTGTGGGAAGCGCAAATAAAAGATCCCTTGCTGTCTATCGTAAAAGAGTAGCCTATGTGGCGACAGCGGGTTTCCTCTAAAAAAAAACCAGTGCAGAATGACCATATGTTTGACGTCCAATAGCCGATGATAAGATAAAAAATCAATGTGCTCTAGTGGCATCGTTAAATAAACAAACTTTACTATCGAGGAATTAATATATAAATAAATATATATTCCATTCTTGGTTAGTACTAATACAATCTAATTAAAATTAGCTCCACTATTACATGTGGATCTAACAGCAGCCCGTTGGAGCTCATGTCCAGTTGACCTTTCATTCGACCAATCAAAATCTTACTTGTAAAATCATGCCAGTGATTTGAAAAGAATTTGAAAACATTCGGGTTTATACCGAGGGTATACGAAATAATTCGGGTGAATTACGAAGTATGCCGGAAACTAATTTCAATATAACATTTTATATAAAATTCGTTTTAAAACGAAAAAAAAAACACGTGATGGTATAGCCATAAAATCTGTTTATACTAGTATACAATCCAGAGTTTTATTACTGCACTTTTTCCCCTGTTTTTTCAATGTTGAAATGGACCAACAAGTTCGCCTATTGCATAAATAGTCTCAACAGATATTTTTAGAATTTGTATGCTCCCGAATAATGTTATAAAAGGCGAAGTGTAATTGGTCGATATTTAAATTGTTATTTATAGATGAAATGTCACCTAGACATGGGAGTCCACGCAATGCTGTTAGATCTACTGGTGAGACCAGTAGAGCTAATTTTAATCAGATTGGTACTAATATAACCTTCTTTAGTTTGTAGCGAGCCGAAGGTACAATATGTGAATCATATACAAATAAGTAATGCGTTCTACTGTTAGCGTCCACTTAAAGGCACACTGTCACGGATTTAAGGACCTCATTTCTCTAAAAATGGATAATAAATAAATATTACATTAATTGTTGGACACCAAATCTAGCTATTGTATCACCTTAACTGAACCATGATGGAGTGAAATCCATGTCAACCCTCTCGGCAATTTTAGTTTTTGAATTATGGACCATTGCCATAATTCAATTATTTTTACAATTTATCATTAATATATGGAGTATGATGGTTATGAAGATGGTTGAATAAAGTACATTTAGGGACAAATCAAATTATTTTTGTTCAGGTAATACTTTGTTAGAGAATGAAAGAGGTCAGAGGTCTGTGACAATATGCCTTTAAAGGTCCTATCCGAGTTTGTAGCCATTTTAAAAGGTTTTCGGCAAATAAAATATTGTTTACATTATTAAAATTACAATATAGTCAACTTACATTTCCTTGCTAAGAATATGAATATATCTGTAACCAATGCAATATTTGAACATCGTAATGTTTCATAGTGTCTCAATATCGATTTTTGTCCGAAATAATTTCGTATGTGCGAATAAAATATTATTTCTTTCAACGGCAAACCAAATTTAAAATATTTTGTTGGGGGAACAAACGCTAGTCTTGCTAGGTCTAAAAGCTCAAGATAGGCCCTTTAAAAGTGATTTGAATCTGAGGTGCGGGATTTTCAGGGAAAATGTATTTATTTATTTATTTATTCATATGTATTTATTTATTTATTTATTTATTTATATGTATTTATTTATTTATTTATTTATTTATTTATTTATTTATATGTTTATTTATTTATTTATTTATTTATTTATTTATTCATATGTATTTATTTATTTATTTATTTATATTATTTATTTATTTATTTATTTATTTATTTATATGTATTTATTTATTTATTTATTTATTTATTTATATGTATTTATTTTTATTTATTTATTGCAACCCTTTTCAACCGTATTTCATAAAGGCGATAGTTATTTCGGAATCGCGTTACGAACTGCTTATAGAGTTACATACAAATAACAGGTTGCATTTGTTTTTATATTTTTCATAAATATGAGATAAAAACTTTAAAAATCTATATTTTAGAATAAACAGTTAAGTGCTAATATTTATGTATAATTTGCACAACGACTGGTATGTCAAAGGCCGTGGCATGTGCTATCCTGTCTGTAGGATGGTGCATATAAAAGATACCTTGCTACTATTTGGAAAATGTAGAGGGTTTCTTCTCTAAGACTATATGTCAAAAATTACCTAATGTTTGACATCCAATAGCCGATGATTAATAAATCAATGTGCTCTAGTTTTATGTACTTTTATGTATAATTTCTGTTAATTATTATACATCCGAGATTATGAATATTAATAACAAAAAGTGAAGCAAAAACAATGTACAATATAATTTTGTTTAAAGTATAAACATGATGCTTTAGTGTAAACATGAAACATAAAAACTACAAAAAAATTTATCTTAAAAAAACAACAACTTTAAAACCACAAACAAAAATGATATTTCTAAAAAGAAATGAAAATATATGAAACTCTTTACCTGTGGTTCTGTTTTCGGAGGTATATTGCTGGTTTTAATTTGGTTATTTTGCTGTTGTCTTTTATAAGTTATTTTTTGGCAAGATATGACGAATGAGCTGTCCAGTGTATTTCTGTTTTACGATTATTTACCCCAAATAAACCTGGCGGGCACGTTCTTCAGAGGACAGTTACGTAACCTAGCAGGTTGTCTGCTGACCACAATGAAGATGATGAATGGGAAACACCTGACCAAGGTCAAGTTAGGACCGTTCCAGAAATTATTACTTTGGCAAAAGTGGACTGGGTAATATGCTGAAATATTTTAATGTTTGTTGGCTGTGCTCAGGGGCAGATGAAGTGGGGGTGGCCAACCTCCCCCCTGTCTCCCCCCCCCCCCGTTATTTTGCTCAGAAACCTGGAACAGCTGAATTCACCCCAACCCCAACATTTTCAGGCTCATAGGACCCTCACATTTCCATACCCACGGGTCGTCGTACCGCCCACCCCTTGGTGCGGTCAAAAGTCAAGTAGGATTCCGGGTCTAAACAAATATACTGAACTTCAGGCACGGTGGAGCAGGGGGGCTTGATTCTAGCCCCCCGCCCCATAATTCTGAATCAAAATTAATGTTGGTAGTAAATCTTAAGGCAGAGATGAATTTTATTGCAGAAAATTGCATTTCAGGACAACGAGTTTTAAAATTTTTACGTGGAGCATATCTCCGAACCCCCTAGAAATCTACAAAATTTGCTTTGCTCCTTCGATCTCAGTCAGCACCCCCCCCCCCTCCCCCAATGTCTACTTGCTTCCGCTGTGCCTGAACTTCATTGAAAACGCACCACACAATTTCCATTTGTTATTATTATCTCATGTGTGGGGTTGATATAAAACGCACAATAACCCTAACCTTTGCATGCAATTGTTTCGTTTTTATTGCCTACCAGAATACATCCAGTTATACAAAATCAGTTACATTTTGAGAAGAAAAAAATCGTATCCTTTTTTAATGGTGCGATTTCACCGAAGTTCATTATATAGTTTTATTTGAGGTGTGTTGTGTTCGTGGTACTTAATCCATGCACCTGCTGCATGCTTGCTAACCCCACCCACCCCACCCACCCCACCAGTAAGAACACGGCTTTCGAAGTATATATTACCCAGCTCTCTTAAACATACTGCTAATTGGGGGAAATGGAATTTTTGTTTTAAACCAAATATATATATCTCTGTCTTAAAAACACCCAGAAAAAAAAAAGAGGCAAAAAAAAAAAATTGCCACCCTACCCGCATGTGCTCACCCTGGAACCACCCTTACCACAATGATGCAGGTGATTGACACGCGTTGGTGACAAGTTCACGTTAGTTACTATGCATTAAGACAGGTGATTGAAATGGATGGGGTTACACGCAGGCAGACAATGTGCTGAGATATGTATTTTTCCTTTTTTTACTCGCCTTCCATCTCACCGAAGAGTAGCCCATGTAGTGGCGACAGCGGGTTTCCTCTCAAAATCTGTGTTGTCCTTAACCATATGTCTGACGCCATATAACCGTAAATAAAAAAATGTGTTGAGTGCGTCGTTAAATAAAAACACTTCTTTCTTTCTTTTTCCATCTCACCAGGGGGCGGAACGTAGACCAATAGTAAAGCGTTCGCTTGATGCGCGGTCGGTCTAGGATCGATTCCCGTCGGTGGGCCCATTGGGCTATTTCTCGTTCCAGCCAGTGCTCTACAACTGGTGTAACAAAGGCCGTGGTATGTGCTATCCTGTCTGTGGTATGGTGCATATAAAAGATCCCTTGCTGTTAATCGAAAAGAGTAGCTCATAAAGTAGCAACAGCGGGTTTCCTCTCTCCATATGATTGACGCCATAGAACAGTAAATAAAAGGTGTTGAGTGCGTCTTTAAATAAAACAGTTCCTTCCTTCCATCTCACCAATGTTTCCCTATCTATATATTTCCATGCTTACAGTAGAGAGATACATGTATGTAAGTCACTGCAAGGTACCCGGAATATGCAGTGCCAACCGAATAATCACTCCCACCCCACCCCACCCGTGGGCGGATCGAGGACATATTTTTAGGGGGTGACCAAGAAAAAAAAAGGCACATTGGCTCGTTAAATGGGCATCTTAATAAAAGTGTTAATATTTACAGTTAATATGAATGCGTTTGTGTATATATCACAGTGTACGAACGCAAGTGTACACTAAGTGATTAGCTGCGGTTTTCTGTAGCGCTAGCTGCATTAAAGGGACATTCCTGAGTTTGCTGCAACTTTTAATACGTTGTTGACTAATAGAGACTTTTTAACGATTGTAATTAAATATCAAATATATTTTTCTGCATAAAATATTAGTGGCTCTATATTAAATGTGTTTCTGATCGTTCTAGTATTTTTACTAGTTTAAATTTCATTTTATTTCGTAAAATATAATTTTTTCGTACGTATGAAATTATTTGAAGATATAATCTAGTTTGATCTTCTTACAAATATTAAAACGACCAGAAACACATTGAATATACAGACACTGATATTCTAAACCAGAAAATATATTTAATATGTAAGTTTAATCGTAGAAATATTTTATTAGTCGGAAACATCTAGCAAATGCAACAAACTCAGGAATGTCCCTTTAAAAGATTATTATATTAGCTTTGAGGCCTGTCGGAGCATTTTGTTTAAAGTAGGATGGGCTAATGATCAGGGTCGTTATTAAGCATGGGACGAGATGTGTAGGGGGGTTCCGGGGGCATGCTGCCACGGGGAAATTTTAAAAACTGGATGGCTTTTAAACGCTTTTTTTCTTGGCATCTGAATCGCAAAATTAGCCATTGTTAAACAGTAATTTTTAAACTATTTTAAGCAATATTTTGCATAGTATTATAACCCAAGAATGTGCTTTTGCCCCTTGGCATCTTGATAGCAAAATTATCCATTTCCAGACAGTGATCACATCCTCTTTTAGAGTTTTATAACCCCCAAAAATATTATTTAGAAGAGTTCAAACCCGTTACTCTTAGATCTCAATAACTAAATCGTGAATTTTAGCTTTGACCGAGGGCGGGAGAACGGGGAGGGGGACCCGGGAAAAGGCTATATAATCAACTTTGCTTTGTATATAAGCATGACTATTATATATTTCATTGTAATTTGACTGATAACTTTTTAAAGGGCACTGCTCTAGGGACGGATCTGTCTAGGTAGGGCAGATATAGCCTACATAAAAAAAACGATACAAAGGGGCATTTGTAAGCATTTGTAAATTAAAACTTTAAAAGGCATTATTCTAGGGACGGCTCGGTCTAGGTAGGGCAGTGATACAAACCCCGACAGTTTTTATATACAAATCATCATATAAAATGTACGAAGTTGACTTAATCTCTGTGTTATTTATTTATTTATTTATAGGCGAAATAACGTGTATTCAAACGACACAGAGATTTTTAAAAAGTGGAATTAAGTCAACTTCGTGCATTTTATATGATGATTTGTATATAAAACCTGTCGGGGTTTGGGTTTGTTTTCATGTAAATGCAAAGAAAACAAATATCGAATAGGAAATAAACGTAACATTTGCAAAAAACTTTGGGTCTAAATAATTGAACAGGATAATAGTAATTTTGAAAATTTATACAATTTTAAAGCAAAAACTATTAGGCTATCATTATGCAACTTTCATCACGCAACTTTAAGGCGCTCATTACTCGCGTTAGACAATGTGGTGAACCTCATTGAGACTCAGTAACACAGACACACATCTGCAAGCTTGCGCATACAAGCACAACTTAACTTCATGCAGCTGAAAATGGTTACGTGTAAAGCAATTTTTATACAAAAAAGAAAAATGTTTGTTTTGTTTAACGACACCACTAGACACTTTTTATATAAACAAAAAGGGCACTTGGCCATTTTGAGGGCACGTGAACAATTTGGGGTGACGCGTCCCCCTGGTCCCCACTCTGGATCCGCTTCTGCCACCCCACACACCCCGCACCCACACCCACACCCCGTGTGGAGTCATACACTTAGGGATAGGCGTACGGGCATCCATTTATGCACGGGGGGGGGGGGGGCAGGCTGGTTTTTGTCCGAATTAAACGAAAATGCCCGAATTTGGATAACAACATTTATTCACATTAGCATTACTGACAAACACCTGCCAGATATAGCATATGAGTTGGAAGTAATTTCAAATTGCTTGCATTTCACGTCTGTATAAACTAATGGAGAATGTACGAGGGTGTGTGGATTCGTGAAAAATAATTCACGAACGCCAACACTTCTGACAATATTTGCTTTACCTAAATATTATTATCACTAGTTATACGGCTTATAATTACATATATATTTGTTGATGCAGATGTTTGTTCATGTAATTAATATATATTTATGTTATTGTTACTGCAGATAAATGTATATTATATTGTTATTTTTGCTCTGCCCATATACGGGTGTTATGCAAATAAATTATTCTTATTCTTATTCTTATATAGGGTTGCAAACGAATAACTATGAATTTTTACATGGATTATAACAAATATTGTGGGTACAATGATGGAAATACATGATGAAAAGGTTTCAGGTCAGCTCACTTTGCCCTAAAATCTTTTTCGCCCAAATTTGAGGATTTGCTTCTGCAGTTGCACGCCCCTGCCCCCCCCCCCCCCCCCACCCCCCGGTATTGTACGAGTAGACACTTAGAAACTATGTTCTTAAACATTACAGCATATTTTTCTCTTTGAGAATCACTCTTTGATAATTGAAATTAGATATTACTTAGATTCCAATGTTTAGATTATCAATTTCTGTTCATCTGAAGTGTTTTTGTACATCCTGGTGTTTCTAATACCACCAAATGTCATTTTTATAACAAGAACGCACGTACCACTGAGAAATAACGGTTATTGAGACGAGCTCAAAGTCTATTTTTAAGAGTATTTCCCCGTTTTAACGTAACAAACTCTTGTTTCACTCTAGTGTAACTTTATTCAAATGTGTTACCTGTTTACCTGTTAAAACTATTTACAGAAGAAAAACAACATTTCTAGCTGGGCAAATAAGGATAAAATGATATTCGTCTTCCATATCATTAGAGTTACAAATAGTGTATTTTCTTTCGGCCCTGTCAATTTTCCTATACCTTCCGGTTTCTATATTTAATGTGACCGGCCTCGGTGTTGTCGTGGTTAGGCCATCGGTATTCAGGCTGATAGGTACTGGGTTCTATGCATGGGATTTTTAATCCAGATACCGACTCTAAATCCAAGGCTCAATGGGTAGGTGTAAACCACTTGCACCAACCAGTGACCCATAACTGGTTCAAAAAAGGTTATGGTTTGTGCTATCCTGCCTGTGGGAAGGGCAAATAAAAGATCCCTTGCTGCCTGTCGTAAAATAGTAGCCTATGTGGCGACAGCGGGTTTCCTCTAAAAAACAGTGTCAGAATGACCATATGTTTGACGTCCAATAGCCGATGATAAGATAAAAAATCAATGTGTTCTAGTGGCGTCGTTAAATAAAAAAAATTTTTTTTATTATATTTAATGTATGTGCACTAAGACCAGACTCTTTCATCTAACCGTTTCCACAGGTTTGCTATCATCTGAAAAGAAAAGAAAGTGGCGATAGTCCTATAGCTGTAATATGAACTCCACTTTGGTCATCAGGTCAAATGGATCCTATACACGTACATGCCAGTGGTCTGTCAGTTTACATAACATGACTGTGTTGTACATTACTTTACATGACAATTAGATGACATCACATTGGACAGGTCATTTATTAATTCTCTCCAGAAGTTAAGGTATAAAAGACCGTCAGCCACCATTCACAATCAAATCAGACTTTGAAACTCCATAAACAGAGCAACACAGGTAGGTGGTGTAGTCATTTTCGCACTTACAATGTGTATCTATGTTTATGGGTTTATATTCGTATGTAATGTAATGTAATGTAATGTAATGTAATGTAATGTAATGTAATATATGTGCGTATTTTAAATAGTAGTGTTCAAAACACCACTTTAGAGTTAAAGTTAACGTTAAAGCTTGTTTTGTTTAACGACACCACTAGAGCACATTGGTTTCTTAATCATCGGCTATTGGATGTCAAACATTTGGTAATTATAACATCTAAAAGAGAAAACCCGCTACATTGTTCCATTGGTAGCAAGGGATCTTTTATATGCACCATCCCACAGACAGGATAACACATACCACGGCCTTTGATATATCAGTTGTGGTGCACTAGCTGGAATGAGAAATAAAGGGATCGTTTATAGGATATATAGGATAGCACATAGACATTGTCAAGTGGTGAAATATCATTGAACAAACATTCCTTTTCTCTAATTGATCTCATTATAACTGTAACACATTTGGATAAAGTTACAACAGAGTGAAACAACATAGACTAGAGCTCGTCTCCATAACCGTTACCTCTCAGAGGTACGTGCGTTTTTAAACATATTTTTAAAATGCTTTTGTGTGTGTGTGTGTGTGTGTGTGTGGTATTAGAAACACCAGGATGGCATAATCTAGACAATACACTCTAAATAACGTCTGCCTAAAGAGCCGGTATTTACCTCAGTCATCACGGCCCAGTACAATCTAATTAAAATTAGCTCCACTTGTTAATTACTATCACCTGTGAATCTAACAGTACCCCGTTGGAGCTCTTGAACCAGTTGACCTTTCATTCGACCAATCAAAACCTAACTTGCAAAATCATGCCAGTGATTTGAACAGAATTTGAAAACATTCGGGATTATGCCGAGGGTATACGAAATGATTCGGGTGAGTTATGAAGTATGCCGGAAATTAATTTCAATATACCATTTTATATAAAATTCGTTTCAAGACGGAAAAAAACAAAACAAAAACCGTGATGGTATAGCCATAAAATCTGTTTATACTAGTATACAAATCGTAATTTATTACTGCACTTTTCCCCCTGTTTTTTAATGTTGAAATAGACCAATAAGTTCGCCTATTGCATAAATAGTCTCGCCCGATATTTTTAGAATTTATATGCTCCCGAATAACGTTATAAAAGGCGAAGTGTAAGTGGTCGATATTTAAATTGTTATTTATAGATGAAATGTCACCTGGACATAGGAATCCACGCAATGCTGTTAGATCTACTAGTAGACCCAGTAGAACTAATTTTAATCAGACTGGACCCAGTATGACGTCCTTCTCCTTTCCGTGTCTCTCTTTCAGACTTGTCACCATGCTGAAGATCGTCATAGCCTTGGTCCTCCTTGTGACACTGGTCCAGATCGCAGAGGCTGGCATGCCATTCCACCGAAGACGCAGATATTGGGGAGGTTACGGTGGAGGATACGGAGGTTACGGAGGATACGGAGGATACGGAGGATATGGTGGTGGAGGATATGGTGGTGGAGGTTACATGGGAGGTTACATGGGAGGTTACGGTAAAGGTTACGGAGGAGGTTACGGAGGAGGTTACGGAGGAGGTTACGGAGGAGGAGGAGGAATGGGATCACTTTTAGCTTTAAGAATGCTCGGTGATGACGGTCTTTTTGATTACGGTGAGTGATATAACAGAAGTAGTTGCATCAGTACATATGTTATAAAGTGTGCTTCGTTTAACTTTAGGCTTATTCAATTTTCTCTCGATGGTTTTAGTCAGTGTCAGGACCAGGAGTTAGCTCAGTCAGTAGAGCACTCATCTGAACTATCAGTTGGATTGTTTCCAGTACCAACCATTGCTTCACGACTGGTATGTCGAAAACCATGGTATGTGCTGCCATGTCCTATATGTGGAGAACAGCATATAAAAAAGACTACTTTCTGATAATGTAAAATAAATATATATATATATAGCTGGTTTCCTCTAAAGACTACATATTAGAATTACCAAATGTTTGACATCCAATAGCCGATGGTTTAATCAATGTGTTCCGGTGGTGTCGTTAAACAAAACAAACTTTAACTTTAGTTAGAACCAAACTGAACGGCAACTATGATACTACGACGGACAATCTAAAGATGATTAATTTTATTTCAACTTAATTTCGTGCTTATATTCAATTAAGGTTCAAACACGCTGTCCTGGGCATACACCTCAGCTATCTGGGCTGTCTGTCCAGGACAGTGGGTTAGTTGTTAGTGGTTAGTGAGAAAGAAGAGGGTGTTGTGGTCTTACACCTACCCATTGAGTCTTTAAAAATATCTTTGATGGTGGGAGCCGGTACCGGGCTGCGAACCTTGTACCTACCAGCCTTACGTCCGATGACTTAACCACGACACCACCGAGGCCGGTAAAGATGATTGAAAGAGATTGACCTTTGCTTCTGTTGGAAGATATTTCCAACTAACCCAGCCTTTTTGGTGACTAAATAAAACAACACATTAAATATGTCGTTGTAATGTTTGCAGTAGCCCTAACCGGATTTTACCTCCCAGTAATTTCGTACGTTTTACAAAAACATATTTTTACAAAGTAAAATAAAAATGACTGCTGCAAACATTAACATAGGGCTGCAAACACATTGGATATGCAAACACTGGTATTCTATGAAAACGTATTTTATATGAAATTTTAATCTTTAAAAAGACTCTATTGGTCGGGAAAGCTTAAAATGGCCGCAAACTCAGGACAGTTCCTTAAGAATTTATTATATAGCCACAGACCACAATTAATTACGCTAAATGTTTCTATATTTACTCTATATATGTGGCTACAGCAATTTTATTAATATCAGCAGGCCCATGGATTTTTTGTATGTACCTTTGCCTGCCTGAGGGAAACATACCCTGAAAAGGACAACCCCTGTTGTCCAGCTCTTTCTCCCAGGATATTGGTTTAAACAAACACTCACTAAACCTGGCCGGAGTACATGCATTTTACACAAAAAAACCCACTACTTTTGCATGAGCCGGAATTACCACAAAAAAGTCTTCAATGTCAACAAGTTACATATGTTGACAAACTACATGCGCTCCCGTCAACTTCAGTCTGATAGTTGCCACTTCAAAGCTGTCTGCCATGAAATAACCACAGTCAAAGAGCAGACTAGTTGCGCGGATATATTTCCGGATTTCTGGCAACCAAATGGGAAGATAACTGTGATCTGAGGCCATACGTTCAACCTCAGTAAACTCAAGAGTTCAAGAGTTCAAAGTTGATAATTGCATTCATAGTTTGTAGTGGATGCGTCACCAAAGCACCTACTTCGGATTGTTTTTAAGGATTTTACAAAAACCTTGCACCTACTAAATGTATTTGTATACTTTCCAGAAAAAAATATAATCATGGTTTTACTCCTTGTTAGCTGCCTTCCCCAGTATTTAAGCACTGCAAATAGATCATCATGCAAAATGTATTAGATTAATATTTAAAGCTTCATTCTTCAGTATTTAAACATTACAAATAGATCATCAAGTTAAATGTATTCGATTAATAATGCATTTTATATGAATATTGATTTTTTTCTTCTGATTTGCAGGAAGGAGACACGCAGCAGGTGCAATTTATTAGAGAGTATAGAAGAACGATTCGCGGCCTGTAGCTAGAAAGCTTCAAACCTGCAGCTGAAAAGAAACACGTCAGCTGTTACAAAATATTAAGCTTACAACTAGGATGTTGTGCACGTGCAGTTGGAAGCAGCAATGATAATATGCTGCTGTGTAGTACACTACGTTGTTTGTATTGTTGATTTTGTTAGTGATGGTGTAAGAATTAAATAAATAAATTTATTTAAATAATACGACTTTGTTATTGTTGCTTGTTTTAAGATTTTAAAGTTAACGTTTGTTTTGTTTAACGACACCATTAGAGCACGTTGGTTTAATTAATCATCGGCTATTGGATGTCAAACATTTGGTAATTCTGACTCGTAGTCATCAAAGGAAACCTGCTACATTTTTTCTTATGTAGCAAGAGATTTTTTTATATGCACTTTCCCACAGACAGGAATGCACATACCACGTCATTTGACCAGATGTGGTGCACTAGTTGGAACGAGAGAAACAAAAAACCTGTTGAATGGATCCACCGAGGTGGTTCGATCCTGCGACGCAAGCACCTCAAGTGAGCACTCAACCGACTGAGCTAAATCCCGCCCCTAAGATTTTAAAGTGAACATTTGAGTTTAAACTGGATTTTTACCTACAAATTATGAGCATTAGGACGACCCAAAACACACACATTGAATATACACATTGAGGATCTGAGGGGTGCAAACTCGGCACCCTTGAGCATTTTTAAATATTCAACATGACGTCCAAGATGGCTGCCAAACAACAGATAATTTATTAGTTATGACAAAACTGTTGATGCCTATGATGGTATTTTAGGGGTCAAGGAATTAATTTTGAACTACCATCAGCTAATTAAGACATTGCCACATCATGTAAATTCAAAATGGCCGCCACTATAGTAGCCAGAACGTGGAAATTGAAATATATCACATTTTACATCAACTAGAACAAGCTTGTGATGGTAGGAATCGAGTTTTATAGGTCATGGAATTCATTTATTATAATCTCTGCAGGGGAGCACAAATCGGTTATCCGCACGCCCGGAACAACCAAAATATGTTGCGGGCAACCATTCTTTGTAAAACAGTTGCCCGACAGGCAACCAAGAAAATCATAAAACAAGTAAAATGAAAAACAAAACTTCACAAAACTCGGACAATCACGGGCAATTCAAAAGTATCGAAACTGATAACTTGACTGACAGGCGATATAAATATCCACCTTAATACTGCCATCCACTCAGCGTCCACCGTGCAAGATTTTAACGAGTTCAATGCAGACAGATACGTTTCAGAATGGTGGCTATTGGCAAAGGACACAAGACATGTGAAAGGTCACAAACTACACCAACAACCATCCAGTTCTCAATCTAATTAAAGGGACGTTCCTGAGTTTGCTGCATTGTAAGATGTTTCCGATTAATAAAATATTTCTACGATTAAACTTACATATTAAATATATTTTCTGGTTTAGAATATCAGTGTCTGTATACTCAATATGTTTCTGGTCGTCTTAATATTTGTAAGAAGCCCAAACTGGATTTGTCTTCAAATAATTTCGTACGTACGAAAAAATTTAAGTTTTGGAAATAAAGTGAAATTTAACCTAGTACAAATATTAGAACGATCAGAAACACGTTTAATATACAGCCACTAATATTTTATGCAGAAAAATATATTTGATATGTAATTACAATCGTTAAAAAGTCTTTGTTAGTCGATAACATCTTAACAAGTGCAGCAAACTCAGGAATGTCCCTTTAAAATTAGCTCCACTATTATATGTGGATCTAACAGCAGCCAGTTGTAGCTCATGTCCACCAATCAAAACCTTACTCGCAGAATCAAGACACGTAAAAAAAATTGTTTGGTTCCTGTTACATGCCAAAAACAAATAGGGTAGGTAGGTAGGGAAACCCCCCCCCCCCCCCTCCATTTTCGAGCTAATATTTCCTGAATAGTATAGCAGATTAATATATTAAAAGCTCTTTCTTTGTGTTACAGTGGAACTGACAATACATACTCTAATGAGAATCATTAATTATTTTCTATAAAAAAAAACCATGTCGTAACCTAGTCAAACCACAATCGGCATTAATGTAAACACCACCCAAGTCTAATACTACACGGTAAGGTTATAAACTACGATAACACTAAACTAACACTATAATTTGTTCATTGGAAAAAAGTTTTAATATCAAAGGTCTGATCCACAACATGGTTACACCCCCTCACAACTACAGCAACAACACTGATCTTCCCGGCCTATTTCATTGCCAGTATTGCAGTAACAAAATGTACATCATGAACACAACGAAGATGTCAATAAAAATTAACAAAATAAGTTAACAAAAAGATCTCCATACTAACTATCCTCATAGCAGAGATATCAAAAGAAAACAACTATTTTCAGGAAAACAGTTTCCCTTTTGGTCGTCCATAAGGACACTGCACAGTATCTTTGCACTGTTGACAAAGAGGTAAAACAGGTTTATATTTTTGCTTTTAAAGGTCTGATCCACAACATGGTTACACCCCCTCACAACTACAGCACTGCAAACGCTATTAAATGTGAAAAGAGTTGTCATTTCTTAAGGTTTTGGGTACTACCAGTTCATTTCAAATGCCATGGATATCATCATATTTAATAATAAATACAGGGGTTATTTGTCAAACAAATGCAAAATATTGATAGAGTTGATGTCTAAATATTTAATTTAAGTAATCTTTTCAGCATAATCGGCTATTTTCATGTTTACTCTTTATGTTTAACATTGAATCGTAACTCGGTATTTCTAGAAGTTCGATTACGTTTTAGGGAATTCCCCTACCAAAATAGACTGGAAATTTGTAACATTCTGCTTTTTAACAGTAAACTAGCGTAACATTTTGAAGATTGGATTCACAAGTTCCGAGTAGTTCCGAATGAGTACGAGAACACGTCCGAGAGCATGTGGTGTCAATGGCGTCTTCCATTTACAGAGTAGAATGTCAAAAATGTGCTCATTCAAATCAAATAATATTACACATGTATTTAAATCAATTTCAAATGAAACGACATTCAAGGAATCGGAACACATCGTCACATTCCGCTACGCTTATATTTCGTGGAAATGTACGAGGAGTTCCGAATGGCTCTCGGAAGCTTTTGCGTTCAAAATTTTATGTCGAAATTACTTCTTCTTTTTTTAATATTATTAAATAGTCCGATCCTCTCTTCTTTCTCTTATTTAGTTTTGGACTGTCCTTCTAAAATGCTCCAAATTATGTAAATATTCGGCCGAGCAGTCAATTCTTTTTATTTTTGGCTTGTAACCTTTTTATTTTTTTTATTCTATTAACTTTTTTACTAATTGCTATTTTCAAAATTCTGCCCATTTTCAAACCCCCCCCCCCCTCCCCCCTCCATCCCGAGTCAGGCCACCGATCTTATCGGAGGTCGGACTCGGGATGGGCGTGTTCAAAACCCTAGTGGTATATGGGCACGTTAAACTAGTTATCATCATCATCATCATCATCGGAAGCTTTTCATTTGGAACTCTTCGGAAGTAAAATTGCGCGAAGTGTTCCGGGTCTTCTGGTAACGAGATCTTGGACTGACAGATCTCGTGGCATCTCTCTGCAGTTGTTGTGTTTAGAGTCGACGAAAATTAGGATTGATATTAATGGATTATTAAATAAAACAGGTGGGGAAAAAAAGGGTGGGGAAAAGGTTAAAAAAAGTTTAGGGTCGGCACCAAAAATTTAGGGACGGTCGGGTAACCGGAACCAAACAATTTTTTTTACTACGCCTCATGCCAGTGATTTCAAAATAATTTGAAAACATTCCGAATTATCCTGAGGGTATACGATATGTTTCATGTGAATTACGAATGCCTTATTTAGACCAGTAGAACTAATTTTAATCAGATTTCTAACAACACTGCGTAGTCTCCAATGTCCAGGTAACATTTCGTCTGTAAATAATAATTTAAATATTGACCAATCACACTTCGCCTTTTATAACGTTATTTGGGAGCATACAAATTCTAAAAATATCGGGCGAGTCTATTTTAGTGGCCGCAGTACAGCGAACCATACCAATACGTACGTCCACTAAACTGGTTTATGCGCTTCACGTTAAACCCAATGTCCACGCCGGGAACCAATCACATAGTTCGCGAACGTTAGGAAAACGTTCGTTGGCTGTTCTCAGTGTGCATATAGGTCACGCTTGACAGTCAGCCCAGACTGTTGGCATTTGCACATGTCAAAAGACATCGTTGCGGACATTAAACAGTACGATTACACGCAAGTAAATCTTGATGTAAATTTGTGAGAAAAAAAACCCACCACCAAATAGTTGTTCGCATTAATGAATACTTAATTGCTGTTTCGTTTGTTTATTTCCGTTGTCTGTTAATTTCGCACTCGTGCATTTCGCGATCGCAGAAAAGGAACATGCAGTATTTATACAAATTGCGGTTAAACGTACACTGAATACAATTAGTCTACAATAATCATGATATTTGTTAGATAAAATATTATATAAATTTGTTGACTGTGAGGTGGCATCTCAAAAGTTGCTAGATTTTAAAAAGACCGTAAATTTGAATTCGTTATCTTTTTAATTAAAACCTTTTAACGTAAATGGATAGTTGTCATAACGCGAAGTCAGCATTCCTAGGCTACGTATTTTACAAGCTGAAATAAACAACAAACATTTAACACGACGCGGAAATCAACAAAATGGCGGAAGTTACAAAATTGTTGGGGTGTGGAATAGATGGGTTACTTTAAAATAGAATTAAAAGCAGTTCAAACCAAAATAAAGATTGCCATTTCTCAGAAATAATGAGCTCTATTCAAAAAAAGAAGAGTATTGGCTCTCAAATTTTTATTAATGCCATAGGCCTTAGAATTTGGGGTGTGTTTGTAGAGGGCATTGGCTTCCAACTCTGCATATCTCCCCTCACCCATTGAAAAATCAAAGTAATATATTAACTGCTCCTATCCCCATTGCTGTCTTTGATTTTGATCAGGGGATAATTTTGTTATTCAGATGTATTCCAGTTTGTACATAATTAGCTGAAAAAGATGCATTTTCATATTCATATATAAATACTCTATACAGAACTACACAAAACAATTTTGGCTAAAACATTTTCAGTATGGCTAATAAAAATCCCATTTGGCAATATTTGGGGCTACAGGTATTTTTAATCCTGGGTGAGCCCTGAGTTCATCAAAATATTGTGACTGACAGCCCAAGCGAGATCGAACCACCTCTGTGGATCCATTCAGCTGATTGGGTTTTTTTCTCATTCCAACCAGTGCACAACAACTGGACAAAGGCTGTGGTATGTGCCTTCCTGTCTGTTGGAAAGTGCATATATAAAAGATCCCTTGCTGCATTAGGAAAAATGTAATGAGTTTCCTCTGATGACTACGAGTCAAAATTACCAAATGTTTGACATCCAGTAGCCGATGATTAATTAATCAATGTGCTCCAGTGGTGTTGTTAAACAAAACAAAAAAAAATTCAGCCTAAGCGAAGATGAGCTGTAAATATATAATGTTAAAAAAGAAATAAAACTAAACTGATAAGTAATGATAATAATAAAAACATTTTAAATTTCAGTTTCATTTTAATGACAGTTCAAAATTATATTCATAAAACGTTTTATGAAATATGTGGGAAACCAAGAGATGATGTTGGGCAACCAAACTTCAGCTACTGGTTGCCCACCGGGCAACTATCACAATTTCACATTTGTGCATCCCTGATCTCTTGTTAAATGATCATAATTTAAATCCAAGATGGCTATGAAAATGACCGCCACGTATATATCGTCGCGTGAGAGCTAAAAGGTCGTAAGTGGCAGATACGACCTAAAACGTCTTTTTTGCATATTCGGAATCGCCGTCCCGATTACAATTTGCACGAAAATAGACGTAACTGACACATACGACTTTCCTCCGATTCGCTTGCTGTCCATTATGTGAACACGACTGGTCGTGTGTGGTAGATACACCCTTTTTAAATACAGTTCGATAAATAATTATGTCTGACATAGGTCGTATGTGCCAAATAAAAAGTAAAAGTAAAGTTTGTTTTATTTAACGACGCCACTAGAGCACATTGATTTTTTTATCTTATCATCGGCTATTGGACGTCAAACATATGGTCATTCTGACACTGTTTTTAGAGGAAACCCGCTGTCGCCACATAGGCTACTCTTTTTACGATAGGCAGCAAGGGATCTTTTATTTGCGCTTCCCACAGGCAGGATAGCACAAACCATGGCCTTTGTTGAACCAGTTATGGATCACTGGTCGGTGCAAGTGGTTTACACCTACCCATTGAGACTTGCGGAGCACTCACTCGGGGTTTGGAGTCGGTATCTGGATTAAAAATCCCATGCCTCGGCTGGGATCCGAAAACAGTACCTACCAGCCTGTAGACCGATGGCCTGCCACGACGCCAGCCAAGGCCGGTGTATATGTGCCAAATACGACACATATGTATTCTTTGTTATCGGTCTGTGATAGAAATTACAAATGCGAAGTACAAAGAGCATACATTATGTCAATATTTGTATGTGCTTGAATCCTAAAAATAATGACGTTTGTCGTTGTGAGAGCCCGGTCTATTTAAGTAAAACATTTGCAGGCGCGGATTTAGTGGGGGCCCAAGGGGCCGCCCCCCCCCCCCCCACCTATTTTTGGGGTCAAGTTATTATTATTTTTTAACTATAGCATACACTAGAGTGGAATTACACAAAAGTGCACTTATTTCCCAAGAGTCTTTAAATTATATTTTGTTCATGAAAATCGTCTTAAAGGGACATTCCTGAGTTTGCTGCAATTTTTAAGATGGTATCGACCAACAGAGACTTTTTAATGATTGTAATTACATAACAAATATATGTTTCTGCATAAAATGTTACTGACTGTATATTAAACATGTTTCTGACTGCTTTAATATTTGTACTAACAATATACTCAACACATTTTATTTACGTTTATATAGCGTCAGAAATATGGTTAAGGACCACAAAACAATGAGAAAGGAAACTCGCTGCCGCGACTCCAGTGGCTACTCTTTCAGATTAGCAGCAAGATATTACATACCATGGCTGTTGATTTCCTCGCATCTGAGTAACAAAATAGCTATATTAACGGGGGGCCCGAGGGCGCAAAGCGCCCGAGATTCCGGGGGGGGGGGGGGGGGGCGGGTCCGGGGGCATGCTCCCCCGCGAAATTTTGAAATTGGCCCATCAACTGTGTACATTGGCCCAGTTGTTCAAAGCAATGTATATTACTGAAACAACTGTTTCAATATTTCTTCCCATTTACCGGCAGCTGCAGTCAACGGAAAACCAGCCTAATATGGGAAGGAGAGATGACCACTTTAACTTTTAAAAAAAGAAGAGACTAGAGTTTATGAAATTTTGAAGATAACAAAAACAGTATGACAATACCAAAAACATACGTTAATATAGCTATTTTGTTACTCAGATGCGAGGAAAGGAAGATTCCCCCGGACCCCCCTAGGAATCTCGGGCGCTTTGCGCCCTCGGGCCCCCCTATTTAAAAATCCTGGATCCGCGCCTGATTTGGTACTGCATGCAAGGAACCATTTGGCAACAGACAAGAATGGGTCTGTATATATAAATAGGAATTGCTGTAACATTAATGTTTGTATGGTTTGCTATTTTATGTGCACCATATTAATAATAATAAACATGTTTTGGTGAATTTTCTTGAAAAACAAATATCTATTTTGAAATGTTTTTAATTGAAGCAAAGTTTCCAACATATAATTTGTATCTGTAGATACAATTATAATTCATAATAATGTTGTATGTGGCATATACGATCAAAGTGCAAGCATAATCACACTGATTTTGGATGTACATGTATTTAACTATATGTTACGGTGATCAAGTTCCGCCTTTCAGCTGCCTTTGAAGATCTACAGGATTGCCCTAACGTAGGCATTATGGATTAACAATATTACACATACAAACGTTATTGTAAGTTATCCAGAACAAAGTCCAGTAACAAAAGACAGTGTAATCAGACGTACGGTTAAACGGCGAATAAAGTGAATGTGGCCTCAACATAAACGATAGCAAGATCTATGAACTTTGATTAACGTTGCAGTTAACACATATTTGCAACAGAATATCCCTGTCCTGAGTCAGACCCCAGATCCTATCGGAGTCCGGACTCGGAATAGGCGTGTTCGAAACCCTAGTGGTATATGGACTATGGACACGTTAAACCAGTTACTAAGCTAAACTAAGCAACAGAATGTTGAACGTGGACATGACACAACACACACATCAAAACATTAGCACAACAGAAGCTGAACATGACACAGCACACACAACATAAGCTGAACATGACATAGCACACACAACATGACCTTAACATGATATATAACATAGACAACAGAACTTGGAACATCAATGACAACAAGACCTGAACATAACATAGCAAAAAGCTGAACATGAGAAAATAATCACCATAGAAAATGAACGTGGCATAGCACTTGCGACAGTTTATTTGTTTGTTTTGTTTAACAACACCACTAGAGCACATTAATTAATCATCGGCTATTGGATGTCAAACATTTGGTAATCATGACTCATAGTCATCAGAGGAAACCCGCTACATGTTTTTCTAATGCAGAAAGGTATCTTTTGTATGCACTTCCCCACAGACAGGACAGCACATGCCACGGCCTTTATCCAGTCACTGGCGACAGAACCTGAACATGATATAGCACTCACAACAGAACCTGAACATAATAGAGAACTCACAACAAAACCTGAACATGACGTGGCACACACAACAGAACCTGAACGTGACATAGTACACACAACAGAACCTGAAGAAGAACATGACAGAACACACGTACAATATACCATGATCATGACATAGCATACACAAGATAACTTGAACATGGCATATCATTCACAACAGACACAGAAAATAATTTAGCACACACAACAAAAACCGGAGGATTGATCACTTAACACTCAACAAAACACGGAGAGAACACTGCACGTAACATAGTCTGTAGATATCACTGAACACACATCATACATAACCTGAAGAGATCACTGAACACAATAGAACCTGGAGAGATCACTAAACACACAACAGAACCTGGAAAGATCACTGGACTCACAATAGAACCTGGAGAGATTACCAAACACACAACACAACCTGGAGAGATCACTGAACACACATCATAACATGGAGAGATCACTGAACACACAATAAAACCAGGAGTGTGCACTGAACACACAACAGAACCCGGAGAGTACACCCAACATACAACAGAACCTGGAAAGATCACTGGACACACAACAGAACCTGGAGAGATCACTGAACATACATCATAACCTGGAGAGATCACTGAACACACAACAGAACCCGGAGAGTACACCCAACATGCATTGTGACGGAACATGCTTTTAATTTTGTTTTCGCCTGTGGCGATATTAATTGTTTTAGAGGGCCGTGTGCAGTTCCAATATGCACTTAAGCCCAGGTGGGCACTTTGTTACGTAATACCTCCGCGCGACCGTGGTTGAGCTGTGCCTAATACACACCCAGCCCAGGTGCGGAGGCCATGTGGCCAGTAGTTACGTAATACCTCCGCGAGTGCGGTTTTTACAACCGTGATTTTGGCGACTAGGCTTCAGCAAGTCTGGCCATCTAAGGAAAATTGTCGTCTTGGTCTCTGTGGAAATATCACTTGTAGGTATTCGGTGCCGCGATGTACCCCCAGGCGATACTGGGGTTTTATAATAAATAGCTAGGGTTTTAGAGATATCAGGAGAAACATAGGAAGGCTGCAGGGGAAACGGACTTCGTCCACTGAACGAAATATATAAGTTCAGTCCGGACGTGGTAATTATATATTATTTCTGCTCTGTTGTATAACCTTGATGTGATTGATGTGACTTTAAATATTTTAATACTGTAATATACCAATATTATTTAGACGGTGCTGCCGGTCATCTGACGCAGTAAACTGTAGGCTCACTGTCTAAATAATTATTAAAGCTTAGCCAGTCATCCTAGAGGACCTAGGTAAACTGTAGGTTATTGTCTTTATTGTGATAGGTACCAGTATTAATTCTGTGTTACAAGGTTACTGAATGAGTAGTTAAGGGTTAATTAAAAATTAACCAGTTAGGAATAGAGTTGTAATTCCTTTATTAATTAAGCTCTCCTGGAAGCGTTTCTCAATTATCACACGTGTGGATGTTGTGTCACGGTGAAGTGATTACAATATTGTGTAAACTAGACACCTAGAGATTAACTAATTAAGTGATCAGTTCTGGGTTGTTATTATTTGTTGTTGTTAATAACTACTGCGGCAGTACATTTGTCAGCGTAGATTAATACAGATTCCAAAGTGTATTGTGTTTTTGTTGTGTTTTCTAGTGAACTAAACGTGCTATAATAATATATACTTTATATAAGATCTTATCTCTGAACATACCTAGACGAGCCACGCGGGTTGAACTGCCCGTTACAGAGAGATCTAATAGATATACAGTTAGAAGAGATATTTGGATAATCGTGTTTCATTCAGTTACGGGTATTATAGGATCCCCGTGACATGCATCATAACCTGGAAAGATCACTGGACACACAACAGAACCTAGAGAGTATACCCAACATACAACAGAACCTGGAAAGATCACTGGACACACAACAGAAGCTGTAGGGTTTACTGTTCACTCAATATAACCTGGAGAGAATCCTGCATACTCAACATGTGGACATGGTATAGTTTTCACTACTTCTGGATTTGATATTCAGTACACACCCTCATTGGAAATGTAAACTCTATTGAATGAGCTTCACTTGAACCCGGTGTATCCCAAACCAACTAAACTAAACATACTTTTTTTATTAAAGGATACCAGTTTCAGTTTGCTTAACTATTCTGGTTTGTCTGTTGCACTAGCTGATAAACCAGGTATTCTTGCAACTAGTGAAGTACACCCTGAGGCAGCAAAACCAGGAACTATCTGCAAAAGGACTCCCATGGCGCAGAGAACACGGAAAGAACACTGCACACAACATGACATCGACTTTTCTGATGACTCATCAGGAACGAATTCTTTCTCCTTTTTAAAAATAAATATGTGATTTGCAAAACTGAAATAGGAGTGATGGTTCTTTCATATTGATATACTTGATATACTGTTGGTCATATATGACGCATTTAATTTAATCATGAATAATTGTCGTAACAACAACTATTTAAGCAAATACCTAAAACACCTAATATGTTATAAATACCGCAAATATATACTTAACTCCAAAAGAAACGCGAAAATTTTAAAAT
Source organism: Gigantopelta aegis (assembly GCF_016097555.1). Taxonomy (NCBI): domain Eukaryota; kingdom Metazoa; phylum Mollusca; class Gastropoda; order Neomphalida; family Peltospiridae; genus Gigantopelta; species Gigantopelta aegis. The sequence continues at coordinate 49,736,976 of NC_054704.1, forward strand.
ATTAAAAAACCCACATTTGAATAAACTATGTACAAATCGATTAAGTTGACCAATAGCCATCTTGTCAGCGTATCCAATTCCACATAACGCATGAAAAAAACGAGTACAGTGTGACGTCACGCACGTGCTGAAATTGACGACCAAAATCGATCTGGAATGCAAAACGGGTGGATCATGAAAGATGCGAATTGCACGTGAAACACTACCAGGCCTGGGTATAAAAGAAACGCCAGACAGCAATGTTCAACTCATTTTACGAGTAGCGATACAACGATGCCACGACTTAACGCTGATTCCAGACATAGAGCTTTGGGGAATTTGGAGGCCGGAATGGATGCCAGGCAGGTTGCACGTGCTTTCGGTGTCCATGTCTCGACAATCTACCGTCTCATAGACCGATTTCTACAGAACAACAACGTCGTCGACCGTCCACGTAGCGGCCGTCCCAGAGTGACGTCACAGCGCCAGGACCGTTACATCGTCCGAACTCACATGCGTGATCGGTTCGTACCAGCCACCACAACAGCCCGGCAGACAGTGGGAACCCACAACCGCCCCGTTTCCTACACCACGGTACGACGTCGTCTGATCGCCATCCATCTGAACTGTCGTCGACCGTACATTGGACAACGTCTCACACAGCGACACCGCCTTGCACGACACAACTGGGCTGTTCTGCATCGACAGTGGCGGAACCGACAGTGGCAGAACATCGTCTTCTCCGACGAAAGCCGCTACTGCTTAGATAGGGCCGACGGTCGTATGAGGGTGTGGAGGCGTCGAGGTGAGCGCTTCACAGATGCGTGTGTTATGGAGAGGGACCGTTGGGGAGGGCCTTCCGTCATGCTGTGGGGTGCCATATCCTGGGGACGTCGTGTACAACCTGTCATCTTCGACAACAACGGCCGAGGACGCGGCAGGGGCGTCACAGCACAGCGCTACATCGACGAAGTGCTCACGCCTGTGGTGGTGCCTTTTTTTCGCGGGTCACCGTCAGATGGTTTACCAGCACGACAACGCCAGGCCACACACGGCACGGGCCACCCAGGCATTCCTGGCACAGCACAACATCATCACAATGGACTGGCCAGCTTTAAGCCCGGATCTGAACCCCATCGAGCACTTGTGGGACGAGGTTCAGCGCATGATGAACCAACGCCCTGCTCCCGTGGTGACACAGCAGCAGCTCCGCCAGGCCGTCGTGGACACCTACAACAACGTGCCCAGGGCCTTCATCAGGAACCTCTTCCTCTCCATGGGTAGGAGGTGTGCGGCGGTCATGGCCAGCAATGGCGGACACACCCGCTATTAGTGGACATGTTTGAGTGGCATGTGACGCCATTGAAGAAGCGCCATGGCCTTGACATTTCAAATGACAATGCGACCTCGATTTTTAACATGTCAATAACATGAAATCTCATCTTTACGAATTGTTTAAGTTTTTCATAGAAACGATTATTTTAAGAACTTTGGGACGTATTTCAATGAGTGCACTCAAAACCTCCAATCTACGTATTCGCGTTTCTTTTGGAGTTAAGTATACAAAGAAATCGTAAATATGTTCAGCTTTCAGTCATTAAAACAAATTCAACATCTTAACTACTGATCAAGAAAAACAGTTTTCCTTCATTATCTCAGCTTTTTAAAAATTAATTTTGATGCATTTGCGTCCTTCTGGCTCTCACACGACGATACATATACATATACAACAATAACGTTTACTTCAAATATAGAAGTTTTTTAAGGGTAATGAATTCAGTTCTTGCATCCGCTTTTTAAAACAGAATTTTTGTAACACAGCTTGAATCCAACATGGTTACAAATAGCTGGCAAAAAATGTCCATGTTATATGCACCACCTACAACATTCATTTTGAAACCAACTGCTAGGGTGTCCTAGACCGAATATTTTTGTCTCTGTAAAGCTTATTTCATGTTTTATATACTATTTTTTATTATTATTCTATTTTATATTTATATCATATTTTCAATGGTGCTCTAGTGGTGTTATTAAACAATACTAACTTTAAACAAACATATTTTTGTCTCTGTAAAGCTTATTTCATGTTTTATACTTTTTTTTTAATCATTTGTCTATTTTAGATTTATATCATATTTCAATGGGTTTTTAAATAAAGAAAAAACGTTTATAATGTTAAAGTTCAATAAGTGAAACGCTCAAGCAGAAATTCACTATTACTTTTCCAAACCATGGTATTACAGTATATAGGTTTCAGGTCAACTCCTTTTGCCCGAACATCTCTATCGTTTTCACCCAAATTTGAGGATTTGCTTCTGCACTCCACTAGCCAGACAGCCCAAATAGATGAGGTGTGTACCCAGGAAAGCGTGCTTGAACCTTAATTGGATATAAGCACGAAAATAAGTTGAAATGAAATGTCAACTCAGTGTATGTGATTTACATCTCCCCATTGAACTCAGCATTCACTCAGTTGGAGTCGGTACTTGACTGAAAAATCCCCATTTGCCTTCGGTATGACATGAACCCAGTACCTACCAGCCTTCCGTCTACTGACAAGCTCACCGCGCCAAGGCCGGTGTTGTAGAGTTTCTTAAAGTAGCAGACCCTTGTTTTTAAACATTACGGCATATTTTTCTCTTTGAGAATCGTTCTTTGATAATTGAAATTAGACATTTCAATGTTTAGATTATCAATTTCTGTTGCCATTTTTATAACAAGAACGCACGTACCACTGAGAAGTAACGGTTATGGAGACGAGCTCAAAGTCTATTTTTAAGGGTATTTCCCCGTTTTAACGTAACAAACTCTTGTTTCACTCTAGTGTAACTTTATCCAAATGTGTTACCTGTTTGTAGATCAACCAAACTTAGTGCCCATTTTTCACGGGTTAAAACTAGGGTTTGTGACTTTAATGCAAATGGCAACCTCAGTTTTAGCATCCGTAAACTCGAATTGGCTTATCAGTAACACCTTTTAAAAATAACCATTACTATTATAAATATCATTTTTAAAAAAGATAGTTAGATTTACTTGACTTGTGTATTTTATGCACGCACTGAACCGCTGAGTTTACCAAAATAGTTTTTAAATGCTTAAACAAGACCAGACCCTTTCATCTAACCGTCTCCACAGGTTTGCTATCATCTGGAAAGAAAAGAAAGTGACCGTAGTCCTATAGCTGTAATATGAACTCCACTTTGGTCATCAGGTCAAATGGATCCTATACACGTACATGCCAGTGGTCTGTCAGTTTACATAACATGACTGTGTTGTACATTACTTTACATGACAATTAGATGACATCACATTGAACAGGTCATTTATTAATTATCTCCAGAAGTTAAGGTATAAAAGACCGTCAGCCACCATTCACAATCAAATCAGACTTTGAAACTCCATAAACAGAGCAACACAGGTAGGTGGTGTAGTCATTTTCGCATTTACAGTGTATGTGTGTCTATGTTTATTTAGCGTTCATATTGGTATGTACACACTCAATAGCCGATGTATTTTTCTTTTCGCGCTAATGTGTCGTTAAACATCTATTCTAATCTATTCTATTCTAATCGTATGCATACAATGTATGTGTGTATTTTAAATAGTCGTGATCAAAACACCAAAGAGTATAAGTTAAAGTTTGTTTTGTTTCTCAACACTACTAGAGCACATTGGTTTATTAATCATCGACTATTGGATGTCAAACATCTCGTGAAGTTTGCAATCATATCACACTCGTCGCGCAAGCGCGACGAGTGAGATATGATTGCAAACTTCACGAGATGACATATAAATCATATTTGACAAAAAAACAAACATGAAATATCCTCTATGTAACACATTTGGATGAAGTTACAACAGAGTGAAACAACATAGACTAGAGCTCGTCTCCATTGCCGTTACCTCTGAGGTGCGTGCGTTTTAAAAAATAGTTTTGTGTGTGCGTGGTATTAGAAACATTTGGATGACCAGCATCACTTCGGGTATACGGAAAGGCATAATCTAGAGTCTAGACAATAAACTCTAACTAACGTCTGCCTAAAGGGGCGGGATTTACGTCAGTCATCACGACCCGGTATGACGTCCTTCTCCTTTCCGTGCCTCTCTTTCAGACTCGTCACCATGCTGAAGATCGTCATAGCCTTAGTCCTCCTTGTGACACTGGTCCAGATCGCAGAGGCTGGCATGCCATTCCACCGAAGACGCAGATAGTGGGGAGGTTACGGTGGAGGATACGGAGGTTACGGAGGATACGGAGGTTACGGAGGATACGGAGGATATGGTGGTGGAGGTTACATGGGAGGTTACATGGGAGGTTACGGTAAAGGTTACGGTAAAGGTTACGGAGGAGGTTACGGAGGAGGAGGAGGAATGGGATCACTTTTAGCTTTAAGAATGCTCGGTGATGACGGTCTTTTTGATTACGGTGAGTGATATAACAGAAGTAGTTGCAACATTACATATGTTATAAAGTGTGCTTCGTTTAATTTAGGCTTATTCAATTCATAATTGCATTCATAGTTTGTAGTGCATGCATCACCAAAGCACCTACTTCGGATTGTTTTAAATGATTTTACAAAAACCTTGCACCTACTAAATGTGTTTGTATACTTTCCAGAAAAAAAATATGATCATGGTTTTACTCCTTGTTAGCTGCCTTCCCCAGAATTTAAGCATTGCAAATGGATCATCAAGTAAAATGTATTAGATTAATCTTTAAAGCTTCGTTCTCCAGTATTTAAGCATTACAAATAGATCATCATGTAAAATGTATTAGATTAATCTTTAAAGCTTCATGGTCCAGTATTTAAGCATTACAAATAGATTAGCATGTAAAATGTATTAGATTAATCTTTAAAGCTTCGTTCTCCAGTATTTAAGCATTACAAACAGATCATCATGTAAAATGTATTAGTTTAATCGTTAAAGCTTCATCGTACAGTATTTAAGCATTACAAATGGATCATCAAGTAAAATGTATTAGACTAATCTTTAAAGCTTCATTCTCCAATATTTAAGCATTACAAATAGATCATCATGTAAAATGTATTAGATTAATCTTTAAAGCTTCATTCCCCAGTATTTAAGCATCACAAATAGATCATCAAGTAAAATGTATTAGATTAATCTTTAAAGCTTCATTCTCCAGTATTTAAGCATTACAAATGGATCATCAAGTTAAATGTATTAGATTAGTTTTTAAAGATTCATTCTCCAGTACTTTAGCATTACAAATAGATCAGATCATCAAGTTAAATGTATTAGATTAATTTTTAAAGATTCAGTCTCCAGTACTTTAGCATTACAAATAGATCAGATCGTCAAGTTAAATGTATTCGATTAATAATGCATTTTATATGAATTGTATATTGAATTTCTTTTTTGCTTCTGATTTGCAGGAAGGAGACACGCAGCCGGTGCAATGTATTAGAGAGTATAGAAAAACGATTCGCGGCCTGTAGCCAGAAAGCTTCAAACCTGCAGCTGAAAAGAAACACGTCAGCTGTTACAAAATATTAAGCTTACAACTAGGATGTTGTGCACGTGCAGTTGGAAGCAGCAATGATAATATGTTGCTGTGTAGTACACTACGTTGTTTGTATTGTTGACTTTGTTAGTGATGGTGTAAGAATTAAATAAATAAATTTATTTAAATAATACCACTTTGTTATTGTTGCTTGTTTTAAGATTTTAAAGTTAACGTTTGTTTTGTTTACAGGAAGGGACAATCAAGGCATTTGACCTGGTATGCATATTCAACGATATATAATGCACAGTATTGCTTAATATCAACAAGTATAATCGTATAGTTAATTAATAAAACGGTTAAATGTGACGGCTATTATATATAATGGGCGCAGCCATTTTGTATCATCCCAGTGAATACGCCCTCTGGCGAGCTGGTGGTTACGTAATACCTAACATATCACGTCAGGAATTAGTCTTCGAACTGAAGAAACCTAACATATTTGATTTTTGCGGATATTTGAATATTCTGTAATAATAGTCATCCCGGTAAGCCAGCGACAATTATATATTATTTTTAATACAAAATAAACCACCATTGTCAAAGTGTTGAAATAACTGTATTATGGTTTGTAAATAAATTAACCCACGTACTGAAATAATAATCGAAGTGTTTTCTTAGTTAATTGGTCTTTTCTTTCCGTGGCCTGTACCTGTGGTCCCTGATTGGCAGGTGTATATTTAGACGTTCCCAGACACTGTGTCTAGACACACTAAAAAGACGTGCCTCTTTTATTAAGATCACAGGGTATTGTGTGTTAACCGCACGGACACCCCTCTAATCGTAATCGATCAGCCGTCCTGCTTTATTAGTGTAAGTAATTCTGTAAAACCTTTGATTAAGTAGACTTTCCCCATCTAAAATCACAAAACTGACCAAATAAAATAAAATTATCACTTGGGTATCGTGTACTAATCGTAATCGATCAGCCGTCCTGCTTTATTAGTGTAAGTAATTCTGTAAAACCTTTGATTAAGTAGACTTTCCCCATCTAAAATCACAAAACTGACCAAATAAAATAAAATGATCACTTGGGTATCGTGAGTGGTCGTTTTTACTCAAACGTAGCATACCAACAGGCTTAATAATATGCATTTTTTTCTTTGGGTTTTTAAAAAAAGAAAAATACTATAACTCCATTTCGTTCTGTTGGATGAATTAATGAATGAATGTTTAACGACACCCCAGCACGAAAAATACATCGGCTATTGGGTGTCAAACTATGGTAATGCAAACAAATAAGGTGATGATCAACATCAATATAAAAATTCAAGATTTAAATGAAAACAGTGTAAAGAACTGTGCAAAAATACAAATATCACAGACGGATACTGACGTTTACTAAAAAAAAAAATTGTGCTGTATTGGCCATTCTCAAAGAGAATGTTACACCCCTGCACCACGGTAAGGTTACAGCACGCGCAGGGGTCGTTCTGTTGATGCAAATTGAAATATATTTAGTTAAATAGTTTATTATACTATCATGTCATTTATGTTGTTTTACAAGTCAGGTTGATGAAAGCGAAGCGCCTTGTCGTAAATTAGAGCGTTTGTCAATCTAATTAAAATTAGCTCCACTATTACATGTGGATATAACAGCAGCCAGTTGGAGCTCATGTCCACCAATCAAAACCTTACTTGCAGAATCATGCCAGTGATTTGAAAATAATTTTAAAATATTCCGAATTATTCTGAGGGTATACGATATGTTTTCATGTGAATTACGAATGCCACCGGACGTCACAAAAACGAAACAAAATGGCTGCCCCCAGTTAGCAAGAATAATCATGTTTTTTTATTAACTCTAAAATTACGCGTTTTTCATTTGTTAAAGTGTCAGTATGTGTTGGTGGTCCGGGTATGCATCTTTCCAACACATAAAACTCTTGTTTGAGTTTAATCTACCTTTAACGACACCACTAGAGCACGTTGGTTTAATTAATCATCGGCTAATGGATGTCAAACATTTGGTAATTCTGACTCGTAGTCATCAAAGGAAACCCGCTACATTTTTCCTAATACAGCAAGATATTTTTTTATATGCACTTTCCCACAGACAGGAAAGCACATACCACGTCATTTGACCAGATGTGGTGCACTAGTTGGAACGAGAAAAAACAACAACTGTTGAATGGATCCACCGAGGTGATTTGATCCTGCGACGCAAGCACCTCAAGCGAGCACTCAACTGACTGAGCTAAATCTCGCCCGTAAGATTTTAAAGTGAACATTTGAGTTTAATTTCATTTCATTTCAACTTATTTCCGTGCTTATACCCAATTAAAGTTCAAGCACGCTGTCCCGGGCACACACCTCGGCTATCTGGGCTGTCTGTCCAGGACAGTGGGTTAGTTGTTAATTGGTTAGTGGTTATTTGAGTTTAAACTGGATTTTCACCTACAAATTATGAGCATTAGGACGACCCAAAACACACATTGAATATACACACACCGAACAAGAAAGAGTATTAAATATATTTTAATATGTTACAGTGGTAGCAGAAGAATGGTAGTGGTCTATTTGCCAAGACATTTAACCTTGCAGTTCGGTACACACAATTGTTCTCTGTATCTTTCGCATCTTTGGATAGTGCTGACTGAGGATCCGAGGGGTGCAAATTCTGAACCCTTGAGCATTTTTAAAATATTCAACATGAACGTGGAAATTGAAATGTATCACATTTTACATCAACTAGAACAAGCTTGTGATGGTAGGGATCGAGTTTTATACGTCATAGAATTCATGTATTATAATCATTTGTTATCTGAGATATTGCATGATAATTTAAATCCATGATGGCTATGAAAATGACCGCCACGTCTTATCTTACGCTATATACGCTATATCTTACATTCTATTTCACGCCAAACAATAACATTTACTTCAAATATAGAAGTTTTTAATGGTAATGAATTCAGTTACTGCATCCGCTTTTTAAAACAGAAGTTTTGTAACACAGCTTGAATCCAAGATGGCTACAAATATCTGCCAAAAACAAACAAAATAACAGTGCCCATATTATATGCATCGCCTACAACAATCATTTTGAAACCAACTGCTAGGGTGTCCTAGACAGAATATTCTTTGGTAATGGTTCATTTGGTGATGCACATCATTTTTAGGTATTGCTGAAACATACTAGTATATTAGTAACTGGTACGTGAAGTGAGAAATTTAGACGTTGGACAACTTACAGTTTCTGATAAATTGTCTTGGTCGACAAAATGCAATGATAAAGTACATGTGTATATCCATTATTAGAACTAGAACGATAAAACTATAAATATTAGTCACTCGAGGTTTGTGTGCTTATTGCAGTTTATATCAGCAAACTTGACATTGTGAACTATTTTTTCCATGTCAGGTAACTTTGCATGTAGATTTTAAAAAGATCGATGTAAATATATAACACTGTCATTTCTTTGTTCTTGAATTTAAATAATGATCACGTTTCTCTGTATTAGAAAGAGCGGGACGTAGCCCAGTGGTAAAGCGTTCGCTTGGTGCGCGATCGGTCTGGGATCGATCCCCGTCGGTGAGCCCATTAGGCTATTTCTCGCTCTAGCCAGTGCATCACGACTGGTATATGTTATTTTGTCTGTGGGATGGTGCATATAAAAGATCCCTTGCTACTAATGGAAACATGTGGCAAGTTTCTTCTCTAAGACTATATGTCAAAATGTTTGACATCCTATGGCCGATGATTAATAAACTGATGTGCTCTAGTGGTGTCGTTAAACAAAACAAACTTCTGTATTAGAAAGTGAACGTGAGGATTGAATTCCTTGAACACTAACGTCTTGTATTTGAAGTATAAATTATTGTTTAAATAAAAGACAAGGTAACATCTGGCCCACGTCTGACTAATGGGCGAGATGTAGCCTAGTGGTATAGCGCTCGCTTGATGCGCGGTCGGTCTCGGATCGATTCCCGTCGGTGGGCCCATTGGCCTATATCTTGCTACTAAAGGAAAAATGTAGCGGGTTTTTTATCCGTGACTATATATTAAAATTACCAAATGTTTGACATCCAATAGCCGATGATTAATAAATTAATGCTCTAATGGAGTTTTTAAACAAAACTAACTTTAAACAAACAAACTTTAGTTCTGACTCATGGCGGCCATTTTCATTGCCATCTTGGATTTAAATGATGATGCAATATGTCACTGAGCAAAAGATTGTTATAAATGGATCCCTTAGTCCATTCAACTCAGTCACTTAACATTAAAATATTTGCCTAGTTGATATAAAATGCGACGAATTACATTTTCTTTGCTCTGGCTTTTGTAGTGGCTTCCATATTGGAGTTAAAGGAAGGGATAATTAAGGCATTTGGCCTGGTATGCATAGTCAACGATATATAATGCACGTTATTGCTTAATATCATAATCGTATAGTTAATTAATAAAACGGTTAAATGTGACGACTATTATATATAACGGGCGCAGCTATTTTGTACCATCCCAGTGAATACGCCCTCTGGCGAGCTGGTGGTTACGTAATACCTAACGTGTCATGCCAGGAATTTGTCTTCGGACAAAACATACCTGATTTTTGCGGATGAATCGCAATATTCTGTAATAATATCCATCCCAATAAGCCAGCAACAAGTATATATTATTTTTCCAGTACAAAATAAACCACCATTATCAAAGTGTTGAAATAATAGTGTTATGTTTTGTACATAAATTAACCCACGTACCCATGTTTTCTTGTTAATTGGTCTTTTCTTTCCGTGGCCTGTACCAGTGGTTCCCGATTGGCAGGTGTATATTTAGACGGTCCCCAGACACTGTGTCTAGACACACTAAAAAGACGTGCCTCTTTTATTTAGATCACTAAGTATTGTGTAATAACCGCGCGGACACCCCTCAAATCGTAATGGACATTATCAGCCGTCCTGCTTTATTACTGTAAATAATTCTGTAAAACCCTTGATTAAGTTGACTTTCCCATCTAAAATCACAAAACTGACCAATTACTTAGTCCCAAACAAAAGAAAATTATCATTTGGGTATCGTGAGCGGTCGTTTTTGCTCGAACATACCTTTACCAATAGGCCTAATAATATGCATTTTTTCTTTGGTTTTTTAAAAGAGAAAAATACTATAACTCCATTTCGTTCTATTGTTGCAAACTGAAATATATTTAGTTAAATAGTTTATTATACTATCAAGTCATTTATGTTGTTTTACAAGTCAAGTTGACGAAAGCGAAGCGCCTTGTCGTAAATTAGAGCGTTAGTTTACACTGTGCATAGAGGAGTTGGACAAGCTGGCGTCACTTAGCCCCAAGCTATACCCCAGGACGTCACAAAAACGAAACAAAATGGCTGTCCCCAGTTAGCAGGAATAATCACTTCTTTTTTCAAAATTATTATTAACTCTAAAATTACGCGTTTTTCATTTCTTAAAGTCTTAGTATGTGTTGGTCGTCCGGGTATGCATCTTTCCAACACATTAGGCTCACATTTGAGTTGACCCTCCCTTTAAATGATGTTGCAACGCCATAATTAACTTAGGGCAGTTCAAATTGAATTCCTTGACCCCTAAACCACCATCACAGGCATCAACAGTTTCGTCATGGCTAATAAATGACATGTTGTTTTGCAGACAGAGAACATCAACAGAGTTGTCATAGGTGTAAACATACCCCACATAATTATTGCCAGTTATGCGTTTTAGCAGATTTCAACGCCATGTCATTTTAGCACAGAAACAGTTTCGTCAGCAGGCTACCTGCAAGTTTTACGGTAGGCCTAGACATTTAGGAGCTACCCTCCCCCGCAACCCCGATATGATTCATCACGAATTAAAATGTTTAATAATACACTATTTTCATCTTGTACATGTATAATTTTTCATCTTCTAGGTAAAACAAAAACAAAAACATATTTTTCATCGACAAGATATCAAGATGAAAACAAACGATTTGACAACTATAGGTTGTGCTCATAACGGGTGGAGCAGGATATGCTCAACTTTTGCGAACACCTGGTATTATCACTGTTTTGACAGTGATTCATGAGTGTATATCATCACAGCTGTCTATCCACATCGCTCCATCATGTGCGGGTTTAAATTTGTGGAATCGTTCATCGGAGTGGATTATGCAAGTCCACCTATAGACGTAGCAACCCGTATCACAGGGTTTTCTGTGCATTTACCCCTTCAAAGCCTTTGTTCATAAGTACAATAATTTTTATTAAATGTAAACCACGTTAAACAATCTGTTCGTATTTGTTAGGTTTCATGAATTATCATGACAGGGTCTCACCATACCACAAGTCATATATAATTAATTGTGAAAACGCTTTAAATTTTTACACAAACTGTCATAGGCGTACAGACTCCCATTTTGTTTTGTTTGGGTTTGGGGGTTTTTGGAAGAGGCGGAGAAGAGGAAGGGGACAGGCTGATTTTTGCCATAATTAAACGCAAATGGCCGAGACTGGATAACAACATTCATTCATATTATCATTACTAATACAGCTAACGAGTCACTAGGCATACTGACATGAATTACAACTAATATGGAGAGTAGAATGCTGGAAGGAAATGTTTTATTTAACGATGCACTCAACACATTTTATTTACGGTTATATGGCATCAGACATAGTTTAGGGCCACACAGATATATTGAGGAAACCCGCTGTCGACACTTCATGGACTACTCTTTTTGATTAGCAGCAAGGGATCTTTTATATGCACCATCCCACAGACAGGATAGTATATACCATGACCGTTGTTACACCAGTCATGGTACACTGGCTGGAATGAGAAATAGTCCAATGGGGCCACCGACAGGGATCGATCCTAAACCGACCGCGCATCAAGCAAGCACTTAGAATGTTGGCAATGCACGGTGAAAAGGAAGAAAATGTTTTATTTAACGATGCACTCAACACATTTTATTTACAGTTATATGGCGTCCGACATATGGTTAAAGACCACACATACAGAGAGAAACCCGCTGTCGCCACTTCATGGGCTACTCTTTTCAATTAGCAACAAGGGATCTTTTATATGCACCGTTCCACAGGATAACACATACCACAGCCTTTGATATACCAGTCGTGGTGCACTGGCTGGAACGAGAAATAGCTCAATGGGCCCACCGACGAGGATCAATCACAGACTAACCGCGCACACCGAGATACAGATAAAGTCGGTGATGGGGAACATGGGGAAACAGAATGAGGTAGAGGAAAGGACGGGCTGGGATATATGAAGGCAAAAAGAGAAACGCATGTGTAGGTCGACATTTTATATTGAAATCACAATCAACCCTACTTTTAAAACATAAATAGTGAAAAACCTGTTTTCTTATGAATCCATGCTAAATACAGTAACAACAAAAGAATGGTCTACAATTGACATACTTTATTGTTGCTTCAGTGACATACACGGTTACACTTAACGTTACACGTTATTGTAAAAAGACAACAAAATGATTTACACAAGGATGTACACCAAGAATCGCTAGGAAGGAAAAAATACTTTGACGAGCTAAAACTGCGCACACCAGGGCTGGCTAAGCGAAGCATCTGAACACAAACATAAGGAGACAACAATACTTGAAATAAATACAGTCAATAACGTTAAATACTTTGAAACCATGATCCGTTCTATGTGCTAAACTGCTCTAATATCGGAACTAAAAATAATTTAGAACAAACTGAAAGAAATGTGAGTATTAATACATGAAGTTTGGACCCACCACTGTTAATGTCACTCCATATAGCCAATGACACTGATAGGCCAGGTATAGTGACCAGATATAAAACAAAATCCAATCCAAAATCATGGACTATAATGCTTTTCACGGATGTGATAATTAAAAAATATGCTTTTTTTTTTTTTCAAGGAAGGGAAGAAATTAAGATGTATAAAATACTAGTAAACCATTATTTGCAATCATGGTATTACATTATGAATGGCGTTTTTTAGTAACCAGTATAAAGAAACCAGTGGCAGCACACATAGCCGAGGCGTAATCATCATCACCTACATTGTTCTTTTTCATAGTATTACCTTAAAACATAAATAATAATAGTAAATAATATATTATGCTTTGTAACTTATTTATTTTAATTTTAATAAAAAAACAAGTTAGAATTTTTACCGTTATAGGACATCTAACATGATATAATGCACCAGCATTTGGCAAACTACACAGGAATGTCTGTTTTTGAAAAATTTCTATGTATTTTAATTTAATAAAAAAAACAGTTAGAATTTTGACCGTTAAGGACATCTAAAGTAATGCACCAGCACTACCATAAAAACAGGAAGCCAATGTTTTGATTTCTTGTATATGCCAAAAAACATGTACACACAGAACAACCTGTGTGTCTGTCCTTGTTTTAAAAACGAGCTAATGTTTTACAAGATTTTAAACATTAATCACAGGAAGACTGTGTGTCTGTCCTTGTTTTCAAACTTGCTAAAGGTAATTTTAAACAGTTAATCACAGACAGGGGTGGACTAAGCACATAGGCACCAGGCAACCACGCGGCCAGAAAAGCGGCCAAGTTTGTATAAAAACATGCGGCCCAGAACCCCAATTCAATTGAGAAAACATTCACTACCTGTTCACTATCCTGTATACAAATGTCATGTGTTCTTCCCCAGCATGATACTGTCAATACTGCTATTTTGAGAAAAAAACACCCCACCACAAACCAAACAATAGTAATAAAATTAATTTCTGCAATTCTATTCAATCCACCATTATTTTGTTATCAGTTCAGTACACAACATAATAACCATTTCAAAACAAGTATAAGACGACGTTTTTAAAAATGTGCATCTATTTATTTACCAAACAAACTTCAATTCCGAAATTTCCTACCAAAACAATTTTTGATTTTTGATTTTTTTTTTTCCTTGTTCAAAAGCAAACTTAAAGACACTCAACATGTAAATCTAGCAATTCTAAGTTGCTTTCTAAATAATTTGATTCTTGTAATGCTTATGATGAGAACACCTATGAGAAGTTGCCACAATGATGCCTGGAGATTCGATAACATGACACACACACATTGATAACTAGGGAATAAAACAATAAGAAGAAAGGCTGAAAAATTAGTTGGCTACATGTACCACCTATTGATCTAAGTATTTATCTGATCGCCTTTAAAGTCTTAAGAACCTTATTAAAGTAAATAAAACGCATGTTGTATTCTTAAATTCAACTTTCTAGCAGAAGACCACTTCGTTAAAGAATAATGTATTTTTACAACTGGATTATGAGGTCATAATTACATAATACAATCAGTTAAAATGAATTCATGTTACAGCTATGTCAATAAATTAATTGCTAGTTATTAAGATAATGAAAAACCCTCCTGAGTTTTTGGGTAAAAACATTGACATTAGTGATTGCCAACTGTTGCATGATTTGAAAAAATGAAGAGAAAACATGCAAAATAAATATTAATATTAAACTGCTAGTAGTAGTAGTAGTAGTAGTACTTCATTTTTCGTTGGGCTTTTAAATAAATTATTTAGATTGGATCCAAAACTCAAACACCACTGAGTGCAGACTCAACCATACTGCAGACATTTGTTTCAAATTTACATTTAGGCCTACACAACAAAACACAAAAAGAACTGGGGTTTTTTTTTGTCTGTAATGTTTATAGCAAGTCCCTCTGCATCCTGCAGACTGAGCTGACCCGATACACCAGATGGACAAGTCTACAAGATTGTGCATCCGCCCTTCTCCTTGAATGGGTTCTCCTGTGGTTTGTTGAAGCCCGTTATGAGCACGTCCTCCTCGCGGTGGGTCTCACAGTATTTGACAATGTCCTCAATCACCTGGGAGACCCTCATCCGCGTGATCTGTGCTTCACAGCGCAATTGCTCTATCAGTCGTCTCTGCTGCTGGAGACCCTCCTGCAGTTTGTTCATGCGCATATCAGCTGAAAATAGGACAAACACCAGATAATTACAATGGGCCTGGTCCGAGCATTTAGGGCTGAAAATAGGACAAACACCGGATAATTACAGTGGGCCTGGTCCCTGCATTTAGGGCTGAAAATAGGACAACCACAGGATAATTACAATGGGCCTGGTCCGTACATTTAGGGCTGAAAATAGGACAAACACAGAATAATTACAATGAGCCTGGTCAGTGCATTTAGGGTTGAAAGTAGGACAAACACAGGATAATTAAAATGGGCCTGGTCCGTACATTTAGGGCTGAAAATAGGACAAACACTGAATAATTACAAAAATGGTTCTGTTTTGATAGTGGTTCCGAATTAGCCTAATTCCCAGGAAACAGAGCTGGCCAAAGGTCAACAGTTCCTAAAAATTATTTGTTCACGTCGAAAATATGTTACCGGTGTGTTTTGAATTAGATTTTTCTATTAATTACTTGCGGGATGTCACTTAATGTTGTAAATCTATATGAAAGAAATGTGAATAACGTAGTCTTTATCAGAATATTTCAACATGTATTGATTTGTCAATCAAGTATTGGGGTTTGATTTCGTTCATTTGCCATGTGATGCTGATAACTTACCAAGCGTTCTTAATAAAAAAATTGTTATTAAACATATATATATCTATATTAAAATATTACTAAACAAAAGTATCTTTTCTATAGGCTTGCGGACTAGTACACATTCTGACTGGCTAGTAAATTTTAGTTGGTTCTGATCTAGCGGGATAGTGAAATATTTTCCATTTCTGCACACCCTGCCGGAAAGATTGAGTTTTTTTATCTCTGTGCTGTCAATGTACATGAATGACCATGCAACATGCGGGATCTGTCCTAACCTCTGTATAACATAACACTAAGAGAGCAACATGTTGGGTTAAACATCACTCTAAACAGGCAAGAACGTTACATGTAAATCTATTAAACAATTACCTACATTCAGCTTATTTTATTTTCTGCTTATTTTATTTTTATTTACTGCATAAATCCAACATTAAAATGATAATGGAATAATTTATATCTGCTTTAGGGAATGATACTTTACAGACAATTGTCTAATATGTTCTTTCAAGAGTATATATATATTATAAATACAGACAATTGTCTAATATGTTCTTTCAAGAGTATATATATATTATAAATACAGACAATTGTCTAATATGTTCTTTCAAGAGTATATATATATTATAAATACAGACAATTGTCTAATATGTTCTTTCAAGAGTATATATATATTATAAATACAGACAATTGTCTAATATGTTCTTTCAAGAGTATATATATATTATAAATACAGACAATTGTCTAATATGTTCTTTCAAGAGTATATATATATTATAAATACAGACAATTGTCTAATATGTTCTTTCAAGAGTATATATATATTATAAATACGTATCACTGTACATTCAGGGTTACATGAATCAACAAACGAAATTTGTCAACGGGTCATAAGATTAGTATTAGATCACCAACCAAAATTATCGAATTAGGACCATGTTCCATTCTATATTCTGTTTCAGGTTCTATCAACAATTGTAATAACAGTCATATAAATTCGTACTTACTTTTGTGTAACATCTAATAGCCAATGTATTTTTCAAGTTGGGCTGTCATATCATTCATTCATTTGTTTGTTGGTATAATTAGGACAAACTAACCAGGTAGCTACATATATGTATACCATAATCAAAGTGTAAGTACCAAAACGGTCCCTAAATTAACTACTACAGGGTCGTACCCTATTGAGAGGGGGGGGGGGGGGGGGGGGGGGGGCGCCAGAAGTTGCTCCCTTGAGAATCTCAGAAAATAGCATAGTGTTTTATTTCTTTATAAAAAGTAGTGCCCCACACCCCCCAAATTTTGATCAGGGTACTTCCAATGGTTTTATTCTGGATCTACAGACGATCAGTAAGGAGTTAAGACCCTTTGATGTGAGTAATGTAATATAACAAATTTACCATACATAAAATACATTATACAGTACCTGATTTCAGCCACAATTTTCCACATTCTCTCAAGAAAGACAACACAGTGACCCACTCCGTACAATGTAGTTCACAAACATAAAACTTACACACAATTTATACAAATTATGAGTTACAGTGAAACAAATGTTGGTCCTCAATACCAGGCCTAAATAAGCAAACATATTATTCTAAAAATTAGCCTTAATTACATGTAACAGACCTAACAAGGAAAAAGAATGATCCATAAAAAAAAATGTATCTATTGTTTTGGGTATGTGTGAGGGGGTTTCATTTTAAATAAAGTCCTATAATAATAAATTGTTTCAACATAATCAGTAATACAAAATATACCCTGTATATATATATATATATATATATATATATATATATATATATATATATATATATATATATACAGGGGTGCAGAAAGTACTCACCTGCTCACCAAATGCAAGTAAATATTCTGACGGACAAGTTAAAAAATGCAACTACCAGTCTGACGGGCGATCTATCTTTTTCTGACTGACTATTATAATTTTATTTACTTAGTTTTATTATTATTATTATTTTGAATCTGTGACTCCGCATCAGCCATGCAAGAATTCCAAACCATTCAAACAAACGGTTCTGAACGATGCCGAAATACACAACAATACATGCGCCGCATTGTCAATAGACGACCCTTGGAGTTCTGAATTACGCAAGTGCGACATTCTGGAAACGGGTTATAGCAAAAATGAAACCATGCCAAAATGGCTCCAAACAAAAATGGAACCAAATTGGACAAAACGGAGCTTAGCGTTGGCTGAAAAGGCACCACAAACTATGGCTATAACGAAGCTCCCCCACACACCCCCCCCCCTCCAGCAAAAAAAATATACATGTATATATAACTAAAACGGTATCGTTACAAGTTGAAAACGATGATATCTGCAATAAAACAAGATATTAATCATTTATAATTTAATTAAATTTGTATGTCTATATATGGGAGATAGAAGTGTTAGCAGATAGCTAGAAGTTGGTGAAATGTAATCAATTTCACCAATATACCGGTACTGAAATGCCGTTACAGCTAAAACAAAAAGAGAGAAAAAAAAAAGTATCATTATCGCCATTACATTGAGGTGCCGATATAGCCAAATCGATTCTGTTTTCGCCTAATTCACAGGAAACAGGAACTGTCATTGTTAAAGGTCAATAGTTCCTAAAAATTATTTGTTTATGTTCAAAGTATGTTACAGGTGTTTTCAATAGATTCTTCTATTAAATATTCACAGGATGTCACTTGAATTTTGTAAATCTATATGAAAGAAATGTGAAAAACGTAGTCTTGATCATAACATTTCAACATGTATTGATTTGTCAATCAAGTTTTGGGTTTTGATTTCACTCATTTCCCAAGTGATGTTAATAACTTACCAAGTGTTCTTAATGTTTTTGTCATTAAATATATTATATTAATATATATATATAGTAAAATATTGCTAAAAAAAAGTATATTTTCTATAGGCTGGCGGTCGAGTAGAAATTCTGGTGGGCTAGTAAATTATTTTCCATTTCTGCACCCCTGATATTTGCCTGGAGAAAACATTTTCAGATTAAAAGGAGAATGAAAAGAGAAGAAAAACCTGCCCTGTCAACTGTCATATTAAACCTTGCAACAGCCTACAGGTGAAAAGTGTCAAACCATACGGTACTGAACTGGTGTGCACAGTGACAGAGGCGTGCCGGCACACAAGCTGCCAGTCGTCATGCACACATACGTGTCTACACGGATCTTGGACAACAAAATGCAGCTAAAACACACAACAAAGCACTTTCCTCACACAAAGCACCACAACGCAAGAATTCAATGATGGAAAGACAAAAATATATTAGTACCTAGCTGTGCTCTTTAAACAAAATAACCACAAATTGTGTTGGATTAATGCACCCACTTCGAGTTACTTTTTTCTTTTTCTTTTTTTTTTCTTTTTCTTTTTATGTCTCAGATTATCTCCCTTTGTTTAATTTGTCAGATTTAAAATGAGGAAATATTACTCCATTTGGAAGAACTATATCATAAAAATACAATTATCTCCCTTTATTTTTATAGCATCATTATGTCAAACTTGCCAATCTTGTTAATGATGTATTATTTCCACAAAATCAAGGACCACGCCAGGTAGTCATGAGTCTGCTAGATTGAGTGGTATTTTGTTGTGGTTTGGGCTTTTTCAAATAAAAATTCAAAATGTCAAATTATCTACTCAGTTTTTGATGCTGTGATATTCTCTTTCCCATCCTGACAACTACACAAATTGTGTGTGAACAAATAAAAATAAAACTGTACAGAAATCATCACTAGATCAATCAATTTTTAAATGTCCGTAGTGACATTTTTTCATTTTAAGGACATTCGTTGGTAAACCAAAATAATTCTAAATTCGAATCTAAATCTGTTTGTTTTTACAATATACTGAAAATATGTAGCTGGACCTCTTTCTTTATGGTGTAGTAAGAATGCAAATTTTTTTTGGGGTTAAACCGACACCTCTATACCTTTAAGCAATTATGGATATTTGGTGCTTATCACATATGACTATCAACAACTAGACTGGATAGTAACAGAGTAAACTTGCTGCTGCCAAATGGGCAACTCTTACCGATTAACAGCAATGGATCTTCTATAAACATTTCCCCACAAACAGAACAGCACATGTCACAGCCTTTAATATACTAGCCGCGGGGCACTTACTGGTGACAACCCAGGTGACCTATCCAATACCAGGCCTCTCCATGGCATGCAAACAGTTGCTCATGCTCACCTTGCCTCAAGGATGGTAAGTGGCGAATGTTTCTTCACTAGCCCTTCATCATTTAGCTGTATTATTAGTTTTTATCTTTCTAGTTGTTTTCATGTTAGGCATTCAATTCCTTGTTTGAAATTTCTCACATGGAAAAAATATATATCTGGGGAGCATGACTGCTCACCCGCTTTTTGCAAAAGGGGAGGTGTGATGAAAGCAGGGTTTCTAGAATTTTTACAAAATCCACTAGCCATGGGATCAATGATTTTAGAAATTTACTAGCCCAATTAAAAATTTACTAGCCCTATTTTAATTAATACAAGTTTATCTAAAGAGGGAGATAGAGATTAAAAACACTAAGATTTGGGGGCGGGCGACGACGACTTAAATGTAGCATTTGAGAACCTTTTTTTTCCACTAATCATCAGGCATGGCAATAGTAGTTATTTACTAGCCCAACATTGAATATCATAAGCTAGAATCCCTGTGAAAGACAATTCTATTGTGTCTAGTCTTCACTATCAATTAGATCTTCACACATTTCATTTTACACTGATGTGGAAAATATATGTATCTGTACACCTAACATTAGAAAACAAAGAACAATCTGGGTTCATTCGCTTTCTAATCAATTAAATTCCATGAATGCATTTTCATTAAGATTTTTTAATAGGACTTTCATGGAATTTTTTGCAGATCATTATAGTGCTAGCTCTGACATTCGCCAATTACACATTTTAAAAACTGGCAAAAGAATTTCCTGTAATAGTTGATATTTTGTCAGAAAATAGTTATTATGTTTCTTCAATTTTTGCAAATTTGTTTAATTTTCCAGCTCACCCAGAGCTAGGTCTGCATTTACACGATCTAATAAAATTACGATTTAAAACAATAAATACATAAACATTGTCAATCTCTCAACTGTTAAAAAACGAAATTTCAATCAAATTGCATTTTCCATGACTTTTGAAGACTCAACTCTTAAATTACATGATTTTCCAGATCTGTAAAATGACATTTGGAAATTCCATGACCGGTATAAACCCTGTATAAGATATGTACATAGTTTTGGCATTTCATGCTCAATTCTTCAGTTTAACAATATCTGACAGTTGTGATATTTTCTGTAGTACATGAATACATATGGTACCAACGAATATCCTTGTACAATTACTCTATATATGCCAAAATTTAACAAACTGTAAATAATTAATTAAAACTAAATGTATCATGGCACTCTTTGATGCATTCGTATAAGTGAGCAATAAAATGTCACTTTATAGGTTCAATATAAATACTGTAAATTATTTAAATCATTATTTTTAAATGCCATCAAATTAGAATTTAAATCGAGATGTTAGGGTCATATACAAAGTTACTTTTGTGATATACTGCATTAATATTGTCTTAAAGTAGCTTTACTTTTTGGTTGTTTAACAAACATTTTAAACTTTTAATTACATGTAACATTTCCAGTGTATTCCTAATCCTAAATTTGGGCTCCTATAATAAAATATATCAGGATCTACAATGCATTTGTACAGGTAACAGGTAAAACAAATTGTTTATAGTCAAGTGCACAAATTTCAAAAAATAGTGCCAACTGCAACAAGTCATATATACAGAAAAAGAATTCTAACTATGTGTGAGACACGAAGAAATATTAGTTCTAAAATTAATACAGAGACACCCATTCAGTGCTGGCTCCTCTCTTTAAACCAGTTTTTCAGACATTTACATGAAGAAACAAAATTCTTGCATGCAAAGGCAAGGTCTGCATCCAAGATCATTGACCTTGCTATACAGGATTTTAATAAAATATTTGGTTTACGTAATGTAAAATAAAATGAAATTAACAATTTTGAAACGGTTCAACAAAATCTGCCATAATGATTTTAAATATCAGTAAATTATTCTATTGTAAAAGTAAGAACAATAAATAATGTATACACACAATTTAATTGTATACATGTGCATTAACATCAGCAACATCTTTAAAATGTTATCGATGTGGAATGGAGACTAATTTTGAGAATAATTATGCTTTAAAACTGTATCCAAATTGAAAAAACAAAACAAAACAATACCCACTACAATTTGTGTTACAAACGGAACCGAATCAATCCAGCACTGAATGGGTTTGTACATTTAGTATAGATCTAGCAAAATTCTACATAATATATATCTATCTCTCACCGGCATTCCCTTGAGTTCCTATATGAAAGAGACAAATTTCAAACTCATCAGAGCGAGAATTATTGGTTAGTACAAAATATTAGAGGAAACATGCTTTAAAAGTCAAAATGCTTGTCAAGAGGTTGACTATTCATGCTAACGATTGCATCAAGATTACCATGATGATGATGAACTAAAATTATCAAAGCTAGTTACCACACCATGTATACATGTCCGCATATCATATATTCACAATCATCTACGTATCAGAAGTCTAGACGGTGTTCCATGCTAAAATGACTGAACTAATGACATGACCTAAATGAGATCACCATAACACTGTTCATCAAAGATCATTAAAGAAAGACCATTTCATGAAGCACATGCATGTTTTCAAACCAATATTTTTAGAATGATTTTGATGCGAACATAATAAAGCTGACAACTGTATGTGCACAGTAAAGTTCTGGTTATTCGAACTATCCCTCATTTTTAAATTCACCTCAAAGTATAGACATGTACATCATACGAAGTAAACTTTTTTTTAAATCCAAGTAGCATGAATGATGATGCAGTGGCGTAGCATGGGCGGGGCCACCGTGGCGGTTGCCCTGGGCACAAAATTCTGGACTGGTGGATGGGACTCGGGGAGTGCGAACGGTCCACGGGTTAGGGGGGCACAATACTTGCCTTGCCCTGGGCGCTGGCAACCCACGCTACGCCACTGTGATGATGACATCAAACATTCAGCATCTGGATCTTCCATAGTATTTCCATAATAATAGCTACCGTATATCTTCGCCTATAAGTCGTATTTTTTTCACCCAAAAATTATTTTATAACTTGGGGGGTCGACTATTAAGAGGGTAAAAACATTTCACCAAAAAATATTACTGTTTTGGGGATTATTTTACAAGTTTTATTGTTGAAGTATGCCATGTATTTATACTCAAATATGTTAATTTGACACATTTATTTTTTATAACCTATTTTTTGGGGCATTAGAACGGTTTTGGTTATGCAAAAAGGCGTGCGATCTCACTCACATGCCAAGACAACAGTCCACTTAGTTAAATTAACAGTCATCACTAATAGTAAAAATGTAAACAATACTAACTACCTGTTGCCTGAGTTTATTTTGAAATCTGGTCACTGGCATTAATGGTTGTTCAAACAATGTTTTGTCGGTGATTAACTTCATGAATATTACTGAGCTTTCCCTTACAATAGACTGATCTCTCCAGTTCACTAGAGCAATAGGGACACACATCATTTGGTACAAAAACCAGTGTACTTACCAGAGTTATCCTCCTTACATGTATTAATATGGCGGCAAAACGTAATACTTTCAGTTTTATCGTAGTGATCTGTTGTCAGTGTTTATAAATAAAGTTGTTGTCTGTGCACAAAACCATCTGTACAGTACCATACAGTAACAGTCAAACAGCTTTCACTCTCTACTAAGGGAATATTTCATTTTGATGCTAAGTAATAATAATATTTTGATTGGAAAATCTGATAATATTGCGATGTACAAAACGTGAAAACCGAAGTTTGTAAAATAATTTTCTTTTGTTCAAATATTGTACATTATTGTCCTCATGTGCTGAAAATATGAAATATTTCAATATTTATAAGTTGTTTTTCATGGCTTGAAATTAGGGACTCGACTTATAGCCGAGATCGACTTACAGGCGAAGATATACGGTACATGTATTGTGTACAATAATTACCGGGGAAAAAAAGGCAATAAATAAATAAATAAAAACTACACATACATGTACATTTAAACTGCATTTAAACTGCATGTACATGAATATGCTTAGAATTGAAAAACTCATAGTCTCATAATTACAAGTAACAACTACAAAATTTATGTTTTCGTATTCTTCTATCTTAAATATTGTGAATATTTCCCATTAGATGTGGACATGTATTTCACTATTAATTGTGTTAAAACAAACTGCATAGACACGCTTTGTATATGACACTGACTATGAAATGAAAATGTGTGTACAGTGTATGTACAATTTTATATGTAAAGGGTTCATATAGTTAACATTCAAAAATCCTTGGAAGTGTGGTCACTTCAATGATGTCCCCCCTGCGTGTGCTGTAACCTCACCGTGGTGCAGGGGTGTAACATTCTCTTTGAGAATGGCCAATACAGCACAAATTGAAGTTTAGAGTAAAATTCGGTGTCCGTAAATTTCTGTGATATTTTTATTTGTATTTTTGCACAGTTCTTTACACTGTTTTTTTGTTTAAACCTTGAATTTTTATATTGATGTTGATCATCACTTTATTTATTTGCATTACCATAGTTTGACACCCAGTGGCCGATGTATTTTTCGTGCTGGGGTGTCGTTAACCATTCATTCATTCATTCATTCATTTATTTATTTGCATTACCATAGTTTGACACCCAATAGCCGATGTATTTTTCGTGCTGGGGTGTCGTTAAACATTCATTCATTCATTCAATGATGTCCATCAAGTGCAATATACCCAAGTGTATACCAGTATTTATTACATACCTAGATTGTATAAAATTCTATGGCAAAGTATGAATTTATTATATACCTACATCAAAACTGTATCAAATTTGTAGTAGAGCATATAATAAATATAAATATGTCAGAACAGAATGTGCATTTATTTGCTTTCTGCATTTCATTCATGAATATATTTCTTTGCTGGAACCCACTCTGCCTGCTATATCCGGATTGTACCATGAATACAGAAAACTGAAAACACATATATATACTAGTAGAATGTGCTTCTATACACGTGTACTTAATGCCTTAGCAAATGGACAACTGGGCAATTAACAATAACACTACATGTAACAGCATATATGTTTTTGTTTTTGTTTTTTTATATAGTCAATTGTTACAGCCTGCTGAATGTTTTGTTTTTACATGATGCATTATTAAATTGTAACAACTTAATGTTTGGAGACCTGTATATAATAACACGGCTTCCAGCTCCAAAAGAAGATCTTTAATTTACTGTGTGATGCTCAACTCATCCAAGGTTTCCTAATGCGATCTACATTAATGGCTGCTATGCACAGGAGATTAACACCAATTACACATTAAAGTGACAGACCCTACTAGTAGTTTTTAAACACTATGGTATAGTTCTCACTTATATCAGAGCCATTTTTCATAACTGATTTCTGTACATTCTGGTCATCCTGGTGTTTGTAATACCTCAAAATGCATTTTTCATATTTTTCAAAACTCACATACCTTAGAGAAGTAATGGTTATGAAGATGAGCTGTAGTCTTACTTTTTAAAGGGTATTTCACCTATTCAGTGTTACAGACTCTTGTTTCACTTTTTTATAACTTTATCCAAATGTGTTACAGGTTTGTTGATTAACCAAACTTACATGTACTGTTTACATGTAAGTGCAATCCTAGACTGACTGAGCATCAAATGAGCACTTTAGCCGTTACCACTGGGCTACGTCCCCCACTAAAGCTGAAGTAAATGCATTAACAAAGAAGGTGAAAGACAAAGGTCATGTCACCATGAACACCGATGTTTTTGTTGTTGACAATTCGTATACTTTACAATTTAGCCTATGAAATTTTGACCTATATGGTATATATTAAAAATGATTACATTAAACTTAAGAGTTATGACTTGAAAATCAATACATGGAGCTCGTTTTAAAACAAATTTATTTTTTCTTAACCTAGTTTTCCCTGTTAATTATGTATCAATATGAAAATTCATAAAGTTGCACTTTGGTGATTTTAAAATCCTAGATGTTTTTTTACACAATATTTAAAAGTAAAAAGTTGTCCTTGTTGAAAAGTCCAAAATATTTTCACTGCTAACTTGATTAGCCTTAAACATTGTCAATATATAATATGCTAAACGTTGATAACATTACATGAGCATATCTAAGGGTAAGACACCAAGGTACACACACCCCCACCTTCACTCCCCCTACCAAAAAAAATCAAAGTGTTCTGAAAATCTAGCATTTTAACTCATGAAAATAATCATTTCTTAATATTTTTTAGAAGGAAAAATATAACATCTTTGTCAGACAAATATATCTGGAGAAAGTATGCCTTTACATAAATGTATCTCAGTTTACTTTGGAATACTGGCTGCAGGTAGCGTTTTTTGATGTAGCATCCGCAGCCACCCCTGCATTAGCCTTTGAAGTGTAGGTAATCAAGGTTGATCTTGACAGACTCCAATTTGCATGCATTTGCTGACACAGTATCAAGGTTATCTTGGATATACAGGAATGTTAATCTCTACTATCTGCTTTTCAGCACTGGTCAAACTTACACATACATGTACACATATATTAATACAGATATACCAAGCAAGGGCAGTCATGATACAGCAACGACTGAAAAGTTCTAATACTATGATATGTACAAGAAAACACTTACCCATAATGATGAAAGCTGAAAAATATTATAAAACTTTCATTAATATGCACATATATAAAATATCTCATTATCATATATAAAAAATAAAATTGGTGAATTATCTAGCCTACATTTGTATTTTAGTTTATCCTTCAATCACTATAGTATGTTTTGTGTCAAAGGGGAACCGACGTACTGGCATATAACTACACTAAATAATGTTAAAACTCATTTAAAAGCATATTATGAAATTTTAAACTCATACCAACTTTCCCAACATATTTTTTGGGAAAAAATATTTCTATGTAAACAAGCAATATTTGTCCCCTACAAGGCCCAACACATTTTCGTATCAAGGGCTACAACTCTGTCAAAAATGGGTACATGGCCATGAAAGTCAAACTTGATCTGTAACAGTACAGGATGAAGCTACATGTGTATGTATACACAAAATTTCAGCTCAATATCTCAAAGCATTGTGAAAAAAACATGTGGGCCAAATGGACAGAAAGAAGGGCGGAAATGAAAAAAAAAAAAGTATCTCAACACAATGTTCTTGAAGAATAAAATAGAAGGGTGGGGCTGCACATCCACAATTTTGTTATCCGTTAAAATAAAAGTTTGATTTATTAATCTTCGGCTATTAGATGTTAAACATTTTGTCATTTTGACATATAATCAGAGAGGAAACCTGCTATATTTTTCAATTAGCAGCAAGGGATATTTTATATGCACCATCCCACAGATAGGATAGCACATACCTGGCCTTTGATATACCAGTCGTGATGCACTGGTTGGAACAAGAAATAGCCCAATGGGCTCACAGATGAGAGTTGATCACAGACCGACTATGCATCAAGAGAGTACTTTACCATTTGGTTACATCCCATGATTAAATAAAGTATAATCATTCACCAATCATATAGCTATCATGCAGTACATAATGTAGAGCCCTCATTAGTGTTAGTCATCTGACCTAAATATTTTAGTTAGCTACCTGCATGATTAGTTTGACACACTGGCTGTAGCACACAGGAATGCATACCGTTACATGTAATGGCTGTTGTAAAGTAGTCGAATACATTATATGCTATGTAATTGTTGAATGGCCTAATGAATACATGTGACATACATAATACATTAGGACTAAGTACTACTGCAAAACATACCTGTAGTTCACAGTAAATTGTTTCAAAAGGCAATCTTAACTTGTTTCTGAAAAGAAAAGAACATCTTGTGAAATACAGTATTTGAAATTAAACATTGCATGTATCCTGCTACTGAAATGTCTAGCTTCCATTTAATAATTACTATGTGCATTCCATAGGCCTATATCAAAGGCTGTGGTATGTGCTACCTGTTTGTGGGATGGTGTACATAAAAGATCCCTTGCTACTAATGGAAAAATTACGTGGGTTTCCTCTCTAACAATGTCAAAATAACCAAATGCTTGACATCCAATAGCAGATGATTAATAATTCAAAGTGTCCTAGTGGTGTCATTAACAAAAAAAACTTCTTCCAGAGGCCTAAAATTATTTATTGGTTTAAATTTTAATTATCAAAACCAGGCCTCGAATTTGGCAAATTAAAAATAGAGGGCATGGCCATTCGACCTATATTAATGGAATTTTTTTAGGTAATTACATCCAGAAAGCATGGCAACAAAGCAAACTTCCACAAGTGTTTTATGTAACACAAAAACACATTCAAAATAAAGAAGTGTCAACGTTTCTATAATAAAACAAATTTCATGAGTCATGTTTCAGTATGATGAATAGTTAGTACCATGCAAAATAAGGCTCGGCCAATTTGGCCGTGAGACTGTGTTTAATTTTGAGGGCATTGAGGCATAGGACTAGGACATTACGGCAATTTGGCACATGGTCGCCATTAAATTTGAGCCCTGTCAAAACAAAGTGAATGAGGGGTGAGAATGGGGGAGCTGTTCATGTACTTATGTGTTTAACATCATTTAAGTGTATTTTTAAATAAACTTACAGACACGGTATACAATATGTACATTTGTCTTCATCGAAAAGAACTTTATTGACATGGACAATCTTTCTGATAATCTGTTTTACTAGAGGGCCCAGTGGTAAAATGTTCGCTTGATGCGCAGTCGGTCTGGAATCGATCCCTGTTGGTGGGCCCATTGGGCTATTTCTTGTTCCAACCAGTGTACCATGACTGGTATATCAAAGGCCGTAGTATGTGTTATCCTGTCTGTGGGAAGGTGCATATAAAAGATACCTTGCTGCTAATCGAAAAGAGTAGCCCATGAAGTGGCGACAGTGGGTTTCCTCTCTCAATATCAGTGTGGTCCTTAACCATATGTTTGATGCCATATAAATGTAAATAAAATGTGCTGAGTGCGTCGTTAAATAAAACATTTCCTTCCTTCACGTTTTACAAGCAGCTTTTACCTTCCACCTTTTTTTATAATATTCCTGATATAGACGTGTATACAGACTTCCTCATTTTCAAAAGTATTTTCCTTGTTTGTCTCAAGTTCCCTGCATTGTGATTGAAAAAAGTTACAGTTTTAATACGACTAGTAACTTGGGAGTCTAATTTTGAGAATAATTTTGAAGATTGTCCACTCCAAAAGATGACCACTAGTGGGGTACATCATATGCCCATCAAAAGTAGGCCGCAATGACCTTAGTCTTAGCTATGGTACACGACACACCATCATCCCAAGTTCAGCACATACATGTAGTATTGGGGGGGGGGGGGGGGGGGCCTCCCCCAGAAAGAAAATGGGTTAAGTTTAGGGTTAGAGTTAAGAAAACCATACAGTATGATAAGAGTAATTAATTTTGTCAAAATGTTAACTTAAACAAAAACATTTGGTTTGGGTAAAGCGCTATACCCGTTTTACCCTCTGGCAGAAACTGTGATGTAGACATAATTCAAATGTACAAATATTAAATACTGACAGATAATGTACACCAGATATATTAATTTTGCTGTTGAATTTTACCGACAGCAGTAATTTGTATCCTGCAGCAGAAAAGTGCCATCTGTGATGCCCCAAGCCCACAGTGCCGTTGTAAAGTTCGAGCCCTGTAATGTGCAGTAATATGTGAAAAGTAGGTCACAGTGACCTTGTTATGGTACGTGACACACCACTATCCCAAGTTGTACATGCATGTAACAAAGATAAAGTTTGATTGGTTTAACGACAACACATTGATTTATTACTATAATTAATCATCAGCTATTGGATGTCAAACAATTGGCAATTTTGATAGTCTTAGAGCGGAAACCTGCTACATTTTTCCATTAGTAAGTAAGGGATCTTTGATATGCACAATCCCACAGAGGACAGCACATACCACGACCTTTGATATACTAGTTGCGGTACACTAGGTAGAGTGAGAAATGGGGATTTTTTGATGGTATGAATGAGGGGGGAGGGCGGATATTTTGCCATTGATCCTAGATTGACCAAACATCAGTCTGCCCCCACCTTTAAAAAATGGGAGCCCATATGCTTATGGCCTGACCGATAGATTGAAAGTATGAAAAGAAAGAAAGAAAGAAAGAAATGTTTTATTTAACGACACACTCAACACATTTTATTTACGGTTATATGGTGTCAGACATATGGTTAAGGACTACAGATTTTGAGAGGAAACCTGCTGTCACCACTACATGGGCTACTCTTTCCAATTAGCAGCAAGGGATCTTTTATTTGCGCTTCCCACAGGCAGGATAGCACAAACCATGGCCTTTGTTGAACCAATTATGGATCACTGGTTGGTGCAAGTGGTTTACACCTACCCATTGAGCCTTGCGGAGCACTCATTGAAGGTATGAAGTGCTCGAGCTTTTGAGGGACTTCAAGACCAGGGGGAACAAGAAAGAAAGAAATGTTTTATTTAACAAAACACTCTACACATTTTATTTACGGTTATATGGCGTCAAACATATGGTTACGGACCACACAGATAATGAGAGAGGAAACTCACTGTCGCGACTTTATGGGCTACTCTTTTCGATTAGCAGCAAGGGATCTTTTGTATGCACCATCCCACAGACAGGGTAGTACATACCATGGCCTTTGATATACCAGTCATGGTGCACTGGCTGGAACGAGAAATAGCCCAATGGGCCCACCGACGGGGATCGATCCCAGACCGACCGCGCATCGAGCGAACGCTGTACCACTGGGCTAAGTCCCGCTCCTCAAATCCAGGGGGGTGCTGCCCTGTAAAATATTGAAAACTACATGCAATATTCTGCATTCTTACAAGTAAAATTCAATACCAATAATACATTTTTATTGGGAATTATTTGTGGGCTACCATCCCTTCCCGATCTGACAAGTTTGAACAATAATCTAATTACTCTAATATAGGCCTATTGTTTAACACACTAAACATAGCGGTTGTTAAATACTATATATATACAACACCTGGCCCCAACACTTACTTGGTGTATTAGAAACAAAGCAAACAGCTTCTTCTGAAACCAATGGTGAATGGCACAAGGAATCTGGATAGTGACCTAATTAAGAAAAACAAAAATACCAGTAATGAAACGCCTTTAAACGGAACACAGATAAAAACAAAAATGGCCACCCTAATCTAATCAGAAATTGCAATATTGACCAGACTTAACTGGAAACTATTGCTATGGTAACTGTACCTGTGTGTGAATTTATCAGTGTGTTCACAGCTTCATGGATCGGCGGCTTGGCATCTGTACATTTGAGTCAGACAATTTGTGGATCAATAACTTCCAGATAACACAAACTATAGTCCGTTTCAATTTTGAGTTAATATCCCATAGAGCAATCGCCCTGATGTAGAATGTGGCTGTCCCAGAATGTAGCATGTTATAGCTTTTGGACATCCCCAGTATTGTATACTTTATTTAATGCACGTCGCACATTTAATAAAGACGACGCCACCGATACGAGGGCCTCGTACGAGAATAACCGACTGATAACACAAACATTACATCGGTTTGCTATTCAATATGTTATTATTGTGGCTATTAGTATTATTGCCGTTGGTCCGATTCTAACAAGCCGCCCCATTTTCTACGTCCAATTCAGACTAGGCCCATATTATATTTTATATTAGCCTACAATACACAGTTACATACTAGTCCGAACGGATATAAAAAGTGTTGACTTAATGGGCGCCGCGGCCCGTGCACTAAGTTACATACATATCGTATGTTCTCAGGCTATCTTTATGGCATTGGTCATAATAATACATGGAAACTATTATAGCACAATTCTGACGTCACTATAGTTGCTGCCAGCTTGTAACAATACCGACTGTTATATTGACATATCATTCAACATCACTGACATCGCTGAATATTTTTATTTTTTTAATTGATTGTGAAGCGATTACAATCATATAGACGGGCTTATTGGCCAGTGACGTCAAAGTACTGTGCGCGACCATGTTTGGAATCACGTAATCGGTCTACCATAAAGGGCGTGGTATTCACACAAAAATAACGTGAAAGCATTGCATCTGGGTGCATTTTCAGTGTTTATGACATTTTGGGTATATTTTAGGAAAGCAAAAGCAGTATTCAACATCATTTAAAGATTATAGATTCATACCAAAGTTGGTTAAGTGTGTTAATAATTAAAGACGAAAATAATAATGCACACACACACACACACACACACACACACACACACACACACACAAAGAAAAAAGTTAAGCATCCCTAGATATAATTAGTACTAAAACAGTTCCATTCGTAAAAACTGCAAATTACGTGACGAATATGTCAAGAATGGTGTTCCATCGAAATAATAGGAGAGTACAATGACAACTGTGACGTCCCACAACAGAACAACATGCACGTGTATCATGCCACCCATGCTTTGCTCAAAATGCAGTATCAATACACTGCAATTGTTAACATTTAACGTCACTGTCTTGTATTGTTTAAGTTTAATCGTTGAATATGGCACGTCGACGGTTATCAGAGGCCCAAAGATGGCGTATTATTGGTATGCATGCGACCGGCATGACCTTAAAAAGTATCGGACGTCAACTGGGGTATCATTACACCGTAATCAGCAGACTGATACGAAAACACGGGCATACCAATGCTGTAAAGGATCTCCCACGGTCAGGGAGACCGCGCATGACGTCACAGCGCGAGGACAGGGACCTGCTTCGGCTCGTACATCGTCAACCCTTTGCTACGTCTCCTGTTCTGAAAAGCCAATAGTTACCCAATAGACGGATGTCAGCCAGAACAGTGAGGAATCGTCTGAAATTTGCGGGATTGAAAGCCAGATGGGTCATCAAGTGTCCCTTTCTTGCTGATCATCATGAGAGACGCCGTTTAGCGTGGTGTTTGGCTCGGAGAGGTTGGAATCTGATGTTTGGGGTTGCCTGTCACATGATTGTAAACTGGATCTTGTCACCATCCAAGGCAACCTCATTGGTGATCGGTACATTCGTAACGTCCTGTAACCACTTGTTGTGCCGCATTTTGACAACCATCCACTCGCCACCAGACCTCTGTACATGGTGACAACGCTAGGCCACATCGTTCCCGAGCAGTAACAGCTTTACTCCAAACTGAAGCTGTGACGACCCTGCCCTGGCCGGCCATGAGTCCTGACCTAAACCCGCTAGAGCATGTTTAGGATATCTTGGGGGCGTCGAGTACAGGCACTGACCCCCACCTGTACAGACTCTGGCACAATTAGAGGCAGCTCTTCATCGATAATGGCAGCAGTTGCCCATGCAGCAGATCAGACGACTTACTGGAGGGATGAGACGAATGGTGGAAGTTGTCATCCGGGCACGTGGCGGGTTTACCCGCTATTGATGATTTGTGTAATGAATGTCATCTGTGGATTTCAAATTACATTTTTCATCAATCATGATGTTGACTTGTGTTTCTGACTCTGCACCGCCATACTTATTGTGCTTCAGTTTTTGGCTCAAATACAGCATATTGGAATTCTTCTTAGAAGTATGATTAAAATTTCAAAAACTGGATACACTTGTTATGGTTTCTTACTGTCAAAGATGTATTCTTGCAAAACACATCTGTTTTTTCGAAGTTGTTATCAGGCTTTCAACGCCAACACTCGTAAGACAAGTGACTGTGAAAAATACAGGGGCTGCTTAACTTGTTTCTTATATATGCGAATACAAGAGCATAGCGAATAATTTAAACATGTGCAAGCAAATATAATTTCAATTTAAAAAAAAAAAAAAATCCCTTCCTCCTTTGCAGGGGAGTAGCGTAGTTTCGACGGTCGACCCGAGGGAAAGAAAGAAATGTTTTATTTAACGACGCACTCAACACATTTTATTTACGGTTATATGGCGTCAGACATATGGTTAAGGACCACACATATTTTGAGAGGAAACCCGCTGTCGCCACTTCATGAGCTACTCTTTCCGATTAGCAGCAAGGGATCTTTTATTTGCGCTTGCCACAGGCAGGATAGCACAAACTATGGCCTTTGTTGAACCAGTTATGGATCACTGATCGGTGCAAGTGGTTTACACCTACCCAATGAGCCTTGTGGAGCACTCACTCAGGGTTTGGTGTCGGTATCTGGACAATCTAATTAAAATTAGCTCCACTATTACATGTGGATCTAACAGCAGCCAGTTGGAGCCTATGTCCACCAATCAAAACCGTATTGCAGAATCATGCCAGTGATTTAAAAATAATTTGAAAACATTCTGAATTATCCTGAGGGTATACGACATGTTTCGTGTGAATTACGAATGCCTTAAAACATGTTTTTTTAAAATAAATAAATAATTTGTTATGTAAAACTGAAGACTGATAACCCATTCCGTACGTATTGGTATGGTTCACTGTACTGCGGCCACTAAAATAGACTCGCCCGATATTTTTAGAATTTGTATGCTCCCAAATAACGTTATAAAAGGCGAAGTGTGATTGGTCAATATTTAAATTATTATTTACAGACGAAATGTTTCTTGGACATTGGAGACTACGCAGTGTTGTTAGCAATCTGATTAAAATTAGTTCTACTGGTCTAAATACGGCATTCGTAATTCACATGAAACATTATCGTATACCCTCAGGATAATTCGGAATGTTTTCAAATTATTTTCAAATCACTGGCATGATTCTGCAAGCAAGGTTTTGATTGGTGGACATGAGCTCCAACTGGCTGCTGTTAGATATAATTTTAATTTAATTAGATTGGTATCTGGATTAAAAATCCCATGCCTCGACTGGGATCCGAACCCAGTACCTACCAACCTGTTGACCGATGGCCTAACCACGCCGCCACCGAGGCCGGTATTGACCCGAGGGAGATTCGAATATAAATCTAACAGACCCTTGTGCCTACGTTTTCCCTGGACACAGTGTGAGTGTGTGTGTGTGTGTGTACTGTAATTTTGCATTGTACAAAAATTGTTTTTGCCTCAACGATATGCTCCTGTTTTATTTGTACTTTTGTTGGGCGTAACCATGTTTTCAAAGGGAATTTGGCTTATTTAACTTCCAGAAACTCAAATTGCCCTTTTTAGAATTTTGTGACAGACACACCCTTTACAAAACCATTGTACCCCCTTACAAACCATAGTACCGCCTCTGGGAGGATCTGTCGGAGTGCATGGAAAGTTAAAGTTTGTTTAGTTTAACGACACCACTAGATCACATTGATTTATTAATCATCGACCATTGGATGTCAAACATTTGGTAATTTTGACACAGTCTTAGAGGAAATCCGCTACATTTTTCCATCAGTAACAAGGGATCTTTTATATGCACCATCCCGTAGACATAATAACACATACCACGGCCTTTGATATACCTGTCGTGGTGCACTGGCTGGAATGAGAAATAGCACAATGGGCCCACCGATGGGGATCGATCTCAGATCGACCGCGCACCAGACTAGCGCTTTACTATTGGGCTACGTCCCGCCCCTCAAGTGCATGATGACGTTAATCACAGCAGGCACGGAGGAGGACAGAGGAAGAGTTCAAGTAGGAGAGTTAGGTTTAAGTAAACAAACAAACAAACAAACATTAAAAATAGAAATATAACCAATACATACCCTCTGACGTTGTACAGTTCCCCCTACCCCTCCCCCACTGGGTACAGAAAATATAAATTTGTCACTCTATGATAAATATTTTACTTGGAATATGTTATTTATATGTTTTCGGGATCCCGAACAAAATCATCATAGAGTGAATAATCCATTCTCTGTATCCAGAGGGACCTGTGTAACTTCAGGGATAAGCATATAGGGATAGCTCGAGTGACCTCTAGCCCTCCCCTGTCAACATATAAACAGGGGAGGGCTAGAGGACAATCGTGCTAGCAAAGGGGTTATATACTAGTATGGTAAATCTGAAGAAAATAAAATGTTTATATTCATCAGTAAATATGTTGTCTCCAAATTGTATGGGGGTATCGGCCAAATTCTGTGATTAACACCACCCCTATTAGAAAAGGAGGTAATAAAAACCGGGGAGGGTGTAAGAAAAGTGATGGAGAAGCACGTTTTGACTTGTATCTCAACCAAGTTAACTACAATTCGTGTACAGGCGCGGATCCTGGGGGAGGGTGATAGGGTGCTTACCCCCTCCCCCGAACTTGAAAGTATCATGTAAATCCTCTTTAAAATACATGTCAGTGTACTTTGGTATACCGTAGGTGCCCTTTTTGGACGATGCACTCTCTCTCCCTAAAATAATTCTACCACTGCCCCATGTGTCGATAAGCATCTTGGCAAACCTGTAAAGGAATAGGACCTACAGGTAAACGTATAAGTTGTAAATTGCAAGTTCGCAACCTCTTTAGGCCTAGTATTATACAAAATATTTTGCGAACAAAAATTTTCTGCCACGAATCAAATCTACTATAAAGCGCACCCAAATCCGTAAGAAACCGATGTGTGTGTGTGTGTGGGTGGGGGCCGTGCTATTGGATGTCAAACATTTGGTAATTCTGACACTAAAATCATGAGAAGAAACCCGTTACATTTGTCCTAATGCAGAAAGGGATCTTTTATATGCACTTTCCCACAGACAGGAAAGCACATGCCACAGCCTTTGACCAGTTGTGATGCGTTGGTTGGAACGAGCAAGTTAACATACAATGCTTTTGAAGTGCTAAATTAGAAAATGTTCTAATTGTTTCTGACTGAATTTCTGTACATAGCTTATAGACATATCTGGATTATACGGTGTCCGTATTGAAAGGATATAGCTCAGTTGATAGAGCGTTCGGCCAAGGTGACCGGCCTCGGTGGCGTCGTGGCAGGCCATCGGTCTACAGGCTGGTAGGTACTGGGTTCGGATCCCAATCGAGGCATGGGATTTTTAATCCAGATACCGACTCCAAACCCTGAGTGAGTGCTCCGCAAGGCTCAATGGGTAGGTGTAAACCACTTGCACCGACCAGTGATCCATAACTGGTTCAACAAAGGCCATGGTTTGTGCTATCCTGCCTGTGGGAAGCGCAAATAAAAGATCCCTTGCTGCCAATCGGAAGAGTAGCCCATGTAGTGGCGACAGCGGGTTTCCTCTCAAAATCTGGGTGGTCCTTAACCATATGTCTGACGCCATATAACCGTAAATAAAATGTGTTGAGTGCGTCGTTAAATAAAACACTTCTTTCTTTCTTTCGGCCAAGGTATTTGGATTGTAGGATCGAACCTCCACAGCTGGCCCATTGCGCCCCCACCCCCCGTTCCAACCAGCAAAATCGGTATTGATATGATACCGATACCAAACAGTATATACGGTGTACCCAGGAACGGTGGAAGCAAATAGACATGGGGGTGGGTTGGGGGATGACTGAGATCAAGGGTGCATAGCAAAGTTTCTACAGGGTTCGGTGGTATGCTCCCATTGAAACTTTTGAAAACTAAAATTATATATACAAAGTACATTAATTTATCTTTCAACCGGGAAGTCAATAACACCATGTCCATTCCCTCCCTGCTTATGATGGGGAGCCGGTATTTTTGTTATTCATGTTCTAGTGCTCTTTGCAAGGCAGGCCGGTTTCGATGTACTGTGAACATTATTTGACACTCCCGTTTGATTAAAGCATGCCTACTGAGCGTTTGCACTGAACTTCACTAATCCTAGACATTTAAAACATTTTCAATCTCTCTCAAGAGAGATCTACCATGAACACCTATTTCTCACACCCATACCTCAGCTTTCATGGACAGCAGCATGTGTTTTCTTGCAGGCTGTCACATTTACCATGTTTGACACTTAAACATATGTAATTATATAAATGTTTAGCACCAATTCATTCGTAAATGTTCGTCTTTTGAATAATAAAATAGTTCCTTTCTTTTCATTTTAATATTTGAAAATTATATACTAGTATTTTAATATCTTATTCTGTCATCTTACACTAATCCAGCCAGTGCACCACGACTGGTATATCAAAGGCTGTGGTATGTGCTATCATGTCTGTGGGATGGTGCATATAAAAGATCCCTTGCTGCTGATCGAAAATCTGTGTGGTCCTTAACCATATAACCGTAAATAAAATGTGTTGAGTGTGGTCGTTAAATGAAACATTTCCTTTCCTTATACTTAAGTTCTTTTTTGTTTTTACATCCATGTATACGACATAGACAATACAACATGACTGGCTATTAGATGCCATTTATCTTAGTTGTAAACAACGAGTTTAAGACAAATGGCATTTAATAGATAAACATGTAGTCTGGCATTCTAATTCTTACATATCCTAAAAATAAAACCACCCTACGTTTTTAAACAAATCAAAATGACTGTTCTAATAAAGACTTACTATACAGCCCTTGACTAGCAGCTAACTTGCGCATCACAGACAAATCAGTTTCAGGTTAATTTACACATCACAGATCAATCCATTTCAATCATGCATTTGGTTTACATTGGATGACGATGGTATGATTCAGTCATCAACTAGAACCAGCTAGTCAAATGTTATTAAATTAATACATAAGTGTGTGCGTGTTATTGGTTGGTGTTATCATAAATAATGAATGGTGTTCTCAACAACAGGTGTATAAGAAAATGAAATATGAAACATAATTTTTATGTTACAGCATGCACACAACAAAAACAAAACGCAAAATGTAAAATCAATTGATTTATTGATGTTACTCAAGCAAATATTACTACAAGCTTAACTGCCAAATGCACTAGCACTACCAATTAGACAAAATAAAAATACACATTGCAAATGATTATTAACAATTAATGTGTACAAGTTACAGACAGAAAACATTCACGTGCATTTGATTTACAACACAAATTTAAAAAACAAAAGAAGAAGAAATCTTACACACAACTACTTGTACTGACAATAAATAAAAACCAAGACCTCTAACATAAGAGTAATGTTTAAAAACAAAAACAAATATATCAGTATTGCAATTTCTGAATGTTCTTTTTGCAGATCCCATAATTGTTAGGTTGCAGACCTTAAGATTATTTTCTTGGATAAAAATCCTTTCCTATTAGATGCACATTTTAAAAATGCAAAAAGATCACGAATACACCCATAGTATGAATTATTGGGTACATGCTTTAATTAAATCAATGTTACAATAGTACTTCCAAGCAAAATTATACTGATCTTGCAGACATTTTAGTAAAAAAAACCTGTACATATCTATTTTCACATTGTTAAAAACATATTAAAGTATAGTTTGTTTTATTTAATGACACCACTAGAGCACACCGATTTTTTATCTTATCATCGGCCATTGGACGTCAAACATATGGTCATTCTGACAGGTGTTTTTTTTAGAGGAAACCCGATGTCGCCACATAGGCTACTCTTTTACGACAGGCAGCAAGGGATCTTTTATTTGCACTTCCCACAGGCAGGATAGCACAAACCATGGCCTTTGTTGAACCAGTTATGGATCACTGGTCGGTGCTAGTGGTTTACACCTACCCATTGAGCCTTGCGGAGCACTCACTCAGGGTTTGGAGTCGGTATCTGGATTAAAAATCCCATGACTCAACTGGGATCCGAACCCAGTACCTACCAGCCTGTAGACCGATGGCCTAACCACGACGCCACCGAGGCCGGTCTAAAAATATATTAAAGTCACATACCCTAGTTTGCAACCTTGAGAACAAACACTAAAAGTTTGGTTAATCTACAAACCTGTAACACATTTGGATAAAGTATAACAATTTAATGAAAGAAGTGTTTGTGATCTTAAAACGTGGAAATATCCTTAAGACAAAGGCCAGAGCTTCTCAAAAGTATGTGCATATTAAAAAATGCAAATCATGATTTTACAAACACCAGAATAACCATATACACTTCAGATACATGTATGGAAATGGATATTCTAAATAATAATAATAAAAAAGATTTCATTTGTCATAAATGGCTCTATTAGTGAAAAATATGCTGTAGTGTTTAAAAACTAGGGTCTGTCACTTTATTATTAATATTGGTTCACAATTATTTTTATACTGAAGATACTGAGTGTTTTCTGTGGAGATTTAGAATACGTAGATCATTTGTAATAAAGTAAACCACAAATACAGGATTACAAAAATTATTAAGACAATATGCTTTAAATTTATTTTTTAACATACATGTGCCCAGCTTTAAATTTACCAAAAGGTTCACCAAGTGGCAACCTATTATCTTGTGAACTGAAGTGTGCACAGAGTAGGTATGAATTATCTAGTTTTTACAACCTTTATTGTTAAATATGTACAAATAAATGCAGTCAGATAAACCAAGGAAACATATTGTTTACCTAAACTACTTAACAGATGCTTTTTCAAATGTAGCTGCTAAACAGAATCAGTTTGGTTTTGGCACCAAAAATATAATCTTCACCACTAATATTTCTGAAGAGATCTATTTTTAATACACAACTCCTTGTAATAAAAAGCAAATTGTTTTATTCTTTACTGACATTATAAATGCATACTAATTCTGAAGTAAAAGAAAGTAATGGCAGATGCCTCATGGAGGCTATATATCTGGCGCCAAAATCTCATCACTGATTCCCTTCAACTACGAAGTACAGAGCGACAAATTCTTAGTATAAAAACAAAACAACAACAATTAGGTGCATATATATATATAAACTAGCACTGGAAAAACAAGTTTAAAATGTTACAAATTATACCACTTTGCACAAACCTACAGTGCAAACAAAACAAAACCAAATGCACAAAATGTGAGAAAAACTAAAAATAGATAAAATACATATAATTGTAGTAAACAAATACACATATACACCCACACACACAAACACAACGTGGTTTAATGTTATTCATGCTGTAGCATTCCATCTAATTTTTAAAAAGATGCAAAAATTAAACAAAAAATAATGTTGGATGCATTATTCTTCATTAAAACATAATGGATTTTAATGTATATAATGGCATGGCAGCTGATTATTTCCTGTTAAAGAATTAAATTAGTTTTAAAGAACAATGTACTGCTAATGATAATTAAAATAAAATAATCTAAAACTGCACTAAAAGCTTAAATTTAAGGATGACCAATCTGTATGGAAGGTTACCAAATCTAACAGTAAATCTGGCTGACCAGTAACAATAATACTAACTAATAGGTAAGCAGGTAGTACTTTTTGTGAAAATGAACTGGGTACAGATGTACTTAATTTGTTTGTGTTAAGGAATTTACTCAGACAAGTATATTAGTGGTATCTAGTAGTAGCTTAGTCAGATACCGTAACATTTAGTTGACTACTTTCATATTTTTTTTACTGGTCAGATAATAATTAGGACATACACTTGTTACTCAAGTAAAATATTTATACATATCACAGTCTGGTGGTCCAGTAAACTCAAATACATGTTTGTAAATTTAAATGTCATGTGAAAATATTTCTTTATTTAATTCAGTAAATATAACGAGAAAAAAGTAACATTCCCAATTCCATAATTTTTCAAAAACCAAACTTACAAAAAACTAAAAATTATTAATCAAGAGATAAGTCTGGAGCAATAAAACTACTTGTCAAACAACAATCTTAGGTCTCAATTCAAAACAGATTTGTATTCAAAATATGCAATACATGCTTATGGCATATTAAAAACGTATTTGATTTTTTGTTTACGCTACTGGCTAATTTTTTTGATATTATCTCACATTTGATTGTTATATATATATATATATATATATACTAAAAAAACACTCACAACAGAATGTGTTTTAAATATATTGGTCTATAGGTTTACTGGTTAAAGATTATTCATTCTGAATTATTCAACTGTCCCAATGTCTTAAACTGCTAGAAATGGAAAGTAGGTGAAATTGTCAGGAACATGTCAGTATGTTGATCATGGCGAAAAATATCTACAACATAAATTGAATATGTTTCGTCTATCTGTGAAGTCTTTTGAAACATGGATACTGCCTTTATTCAACAAATAGGTAATTCAAGCGGAATAAGATGAATAGATTTCATAATTCACCTAAAAGCTAATTTTAAAAAGATATGTTTAACTGCCCTCCATTTGGTTCAATTTCTTTGGCTAAGAAAAATCAAATTAGGGCATATTAAAAATAATAATAATAATAATAAATAATTTAAAATATTGGCAAACCGAGAATGATCCAAGCTTAGTGAATAATTGTGACTGAAGTTTTATGTAGTATTGTACTAGTAGAGACAAAGTAGAAATCCTAAAATAAAGACAAAAACTACAAAACAAGTCTGATGAGAGATTCGTGTAGGTTCTCCTAACTCCCCAAACCTTGTTTAATAATAGACGCCTCATAATGGTAGCAAATGAAGTGATTCAATAATGTCATAATTATACAAGTAATGGGTTAAAACATTTAGTGTTGTTAGAAATGATCTCACAAGGTGATATGTTCACACTCCCATTCAATCAATTTGATACATTCAGTGGCAGGCAAGCATATTACAGTGAAATCCTTCAACACCGGACCCCCTCTAAACCGGAATCCCCTCAAAACCGGACGTTTTCCGTGGTCCCGTGATTTACACATCTTTTAACACTATATTTTACCCCTCTAAACCGGAAACCCCTCTAACAAACAATTGGGTCCCAATGTGTCAACTTAGTGTAAATCCTACCCCTGAAAACCGGACGATCAAACCGATACCAATCAATATGGCGCCCACCTGTTGTGAACACCGATGGTTAGTGCAATATGCGCATGCTCGAGATCGCTGTTATCAGTGTAATCACCGCTGCATACAGTACAGGTACCACTCAGCAGGCAAGATTAGCAACTTGACAATAAACAATTAAAAGGACTTATCGCAAGCTTTGGTATGGAGTTAACTACTGTAAAC
The DNA here is from genome assembly GCF_016097555.1 of Gigantopelta aegis. Lineage (NCBI taxonomy): Eukaryota > Metazoa > Mollusca > Gastropoda > Neomphalida > Peltospiridae > Gigantopelta > Gigantopelta aegis. Next base: position 49,780,065 of record NC_054704.1, read on the forward strand.
ACATTGATTGTGTTGTAATTATGGTTAACATTAGCGGAGTTCGGGTTTGGGTTAGATGTCTTTATTAAGTTACGAGTGTGTTTTAAGGTCTTAAATGTGATCCTTCACAAACATGTCTCATGATTTGCTTCAAAGATTGACACAAATAACAGGGAATTTAATTTGCTGCCTTCCTATTGTGTGAATGTGTTGGGGTTTTTTTAATCATTTGTTTAGCGAAATAAAGAGTAAGCAAAAGTATATGTTGGCTTTGCGTAGTCGAATAGATGTTAGTAGTGTTTCATTTTCATGTCGATTTTCAACATGACGGAACGTACAGAAAGATGAACGTTTCCTATTGCATGTACAGGAATTAGAAAGTTTAACACAGGCAACCATTGTTAAACACAGATGTGAAAGACAACAGACATCGATGGATACGTTTCTCAACGTAGGCTGATTTATCGATTGATTGACAATTTGTGGACTTTTTAATGTATTTTTTATTCAATATTACTCCCATGGATGTTTTTATTTTTTTAAATGCTCATAAATGCACCATTTTTCAACATATTCTTGTTGTTCTTGTTATAAAACACTTTAACACTTTCCCTATTTTATGGAGAACGGAAGGTATTTCCATCCAGGCAGACCCCTGAAAACCGGACACCTCTGATAACCGGACATTTTACTTGGTCCCATGGATGTCCGGTATTGAGGGGTTTCACTGTAAATATATATATATATATATATATAATTTAATTTTTGGTTCAGTGGCTGTCTATTTTCTACAAAGTTAATAACAGTGTATTTCTATCTTTCTACATTGTTTCATTCATACCTCACTAAATACTTAGCAAAAATAGATCTTGTTTGTACAAAATAAAAAAAATTCGATGTGCCAACAATATACATTATATAATTATATATATATATATATATATATATATATATATACACACTATCATGTGCCGTATTGAAGTTCACAAAATTTCCAGTGGAAACTTTCAAAATAGAAAGCTGTCGGCTATATTAATAAATAATGAGGAAATTTAACTTCATACTAAAGACAACCAATATGGAATCTGAACTGGGAATAACTGCTCCACCATATTTTATCAACTTATTTCTGTGAAGTTATTCAAATAAAATAATGGGTAAGAATATTTACAAAATACACAAGTGAAGACACATGGTTAGCGTAAAAGTAATAGGTATGTGTAACTGCCAATATATATTAAATCTATAATTGTTTCCCCCAATTTTTCAATGACTAGATTTATATATATTAGACCATATGACCAGAGAACAAATTTTTTCACCATTTGAAAACAACATAAAAATATTAGTTAAGAACATTTGTGAACCTCAATAGGGATGAACAGCACATTTTTTACATAAACAAAGCTGTAAACATTACTGGGTTACAATATTGTGCACCGTATCTTGTTGTCCTTGAATGGGTTAGCAAAATTTTTGTCACGCACAACAAGGGGGTCTTCGTGCTTATGGGCCTCACAGTAATCAACCAATTCCTTAAGTGTTTTCGATAATTTCATTCTTTTGAACTCTGCATGAACCCTTAGTGTTTCAATCTGCATCTTTAGCTTTTTAGAAGCTATATCAGAGTCCCGTGCCGATCCGAAAGGGTATGGCATGATGGAACAACGAAGCAGATAATCCTGCATAAAACAACAGTAAACAATTAAGTTGTGTTATTGTCCAATGGTTCAAAATATCTCCCAAATACTGACTTGCCACAGGGCAACATTATCTACATGTCGCCAGTGACAACCACGTATAGTTACTGTTCCACATACATGTATTTTTACATATGGTACCAAAATAAAATAACAATTTAGAAGATCAAAACCAGACTTCAAAATAGCTTGAAAATAAATAAATAAAGCTATCCTTTTTCTTGCAATTGACAGGGCTTGCGCTGTCTGTAGCCAAATTACCCAATGGCTATTTATACAAAAAATGGCTAATAAAATGTGTAAAGTGGCTAAAATTTTACCTAAGCCATTTTCTATCTTCCGATGTGAACAAACGGTTACATAATCTATCCGACACCTGACATATAATAATAGTACCAAATATTCAATTAGTGTAATAGCTATCTCGCGACTGGTAAGGAGAAGCAGTGTCATCCAGAATACAGCATAATAATGGTCGCTTATTTTAATAATCACGGTTATTAATTTTAACAGCAACATGTATGAAAGCAAAGTCTGAAAGATCTGTAGCTTGTTGTTTTAACTTTGTAAAGTCTTTGAACCAAAGTAATAAAAACGGACCAACAATGTGTGTGTTTCAATACACGTGCTAGTCCAGGGCCGAAGGACAAGTAGGCTAGGGCCGAGTTCAGCCAGACCGAGCAAAACTAAAACGTCCGCTAGACTGGTTTATGTGCTTCACGTTAAACCCAATGTCCACATCGGGAACCAATCACATAGTTCGCAAACGTTAGGAAAACATTCGTTCGCTGCTCTCAGTGTCAAAATACATCGTTGCTGACATTAAACAATACGATTACACGCAAGTAAATCTTGATGTAAATTATTTTTTTAAAAACCAAATAGTTGTTCGCATCAATGAATACTTAATTGCTGTTTCGTTCGCTTATTTCCGTCATCTTTGTTATTTCGCACTCATGCACATTGCGATCGTGGGAAATGAACATGCAGTATTTATACAAATGACTGTTAAACGTACACTGAATACAATTAGCAGAGGCGGATCTATTGGGGGGGGGGCAGGGCCCCGGGCCTCCCCTAAATTTTGAGATAGTTATATATTAATTTTCATTTTTTTTAACAACCTCCCTACAAACCCCCCACAAAGCTGCCTTGGCATTCCACCTCATGTCACTGCTCTCCCCCATACGCCCCAAAATGGATTTTCTGGATCCGCCACTGATTAGTTTACAATAATCATGACATTTGTTAGATAAAATATTATAAATATTTATAGACTGAGGTGACATCTTAAAAGTTAGCTAGATTTTAAAAAGACAGAACATTTCAATTCATTATCTTTTTAATCAAACGTTTTTGACGTAAATGGAAAAGTTGCAATAACGTGAAGTCAGCATTCTTAGGCTACATATTTTACAAGCTGAAATTTACAAGCTGAAATCAACAAGCATTTAACATGACGTGGAAATCAACAACATAGTGTAAAATACAAAATTGTTGGGGTGAGGAATTGATGGGTTACTTTAAAAATAATAATAATTTAAAAGCAGTTCAAACTAACATAAAGATTGCTATTGTAAAGAAATAATGAGCTCCATTTTAAAAAAGATGAGTATTGGCTCTCATATTTTTTATTAATGTCATAGGTCTTATAAGTTGGGGTGAGTGTTTGCAGAGGGCAATGGCTTCCAACTCTGCATATCTTCCACCACCCCCCACTGAAAAATCAAAATAATATATTATATGCTCCTACCCCCATCGGTGTCTTTGATTTTGATCAGGGAATAGTTTTGTAATCCAGATTTATTCCAGTTTGTACATAATTAGCTGAAAAAGATGTATTTTCATATTCATATATAAATCCTCTATACAGTACTGCAGAAAACAAGTTTGGCTAAAACATTTTCATTATGGCTAATAAAAATCCAATTTGGCTAAAAAAATAATTGTATTTTTGATCCAGGGTGAGCCTCAAATTGACCGTGAGAATTTAATAGTAGAAACCACCACCAAAAATGGTACTTTTGTAAGCTGTAAAACTGTACGAACAAAATAATTTTAAAAATTTAAACCAGACTTTTTATTATCAAGCATGTTTCTGTAGTACAATGTTTTACAATTTGCTTACATCCACCGATGGTTCAGGCACGTCTGTCTCGGGCACATTTTTCAGATTTCCTGTGGGATGTGGCCAAGACAGGCGAGGCAAGGCTAGTTCTCACCAAATTCGCCAACTGCAAGTTTTAGAAATAATTTCACATAATCATCGATATCTTGTTACGAAAATAACTGGGTTTTAGTAATTAAATTTTGAAGTTTAATAGATAATTTGGCAAATTTGTCTACTCGCCCAGAGCTAGCCCTACGAGGAAGTATATTTCTCAAGACAGCCTCCTACTTTTAACATTAACGGAATTGTCTGTGTATCCAGAGCCATGAAACAAAAAAGTACTTACAAATTTGTTACTTAAGAATTGGTCATATTGCAAATGCCCCCCCCCCCCCCCCCCCCCCCCCCCAAAAGGTAGCATATCTACTAAACATACCTGTTGTGGAAAAAAGCAGTATAGTCAGAAGTCAGTTGAAATCTGTGATGATTCTCAGAGTTGCAACCACCTAAAAAAAAAAAAAAAAAGTACTGATGTATTTATGTTTGACATGTTTACTTACCCTGTATGCACTATGAATGTTCTACAATATGAAAACACAGTCAATATACGTACATGTAGGACTACATAGAAGTCTACATTACAGTTGGATAACAACACAGCACAACATTGAAAACACTACAACCTACATACAATGTATGCATTCATCAAAGGCTTCACAATGCAACTGGTATCACTGTCATTTGGCCAAATGCCAATTATATCACTTTGTTAAATAAATGTGTAATTGGTAATTGTCCACTACTGCAGAGTTAGGGTGAATTATGCTGCATTTACATGGGTCATGTTGTAACAAATACATGGTTCGTGTTTTAACCCGGGTTAAATATAACTTAGGGACCGTACTCTATTTTTGAAACAGAAAAAATATATATTTAAAAAAAAAAAAAATATTCATATATAACGCAGTTCGATTCATTTCCTGCAGGGTTTGATCTTAACAGTCGCCGATTGACCCTGGCGACCGAAATTACAGATGGGCAAGTCAAACCCCTGTCCCAGGTTGCCCGCCTGGTGACAAAAATATTTATTGACAGTCACAGTGGAATGACTGAATGTTCAGATTTATATTCATCATAATGATGTGCAGTTAACTATGGAATCAGTTCGGTTTCGGTTATAGAAGTAAAACTGAAAACTGTAACTGTGGAGATAGAAAAAAATCTGTACTTTCAGTTTTCCAAATTTACCATTTTTAGCCCAGCTCATTCGAAATGGAAAAAAAAAATTCCTAGGTGAGTCAATACCAAAATCCACTTCTGGCAATAACTACCAAATGACTGCATTTTGTCATGTTGATCTGTGAATTTGGTATACGTTTTGAATGTTGTGCAGTATTGTTTGCAATGCAAATTAGGCAGAGTTTGGAAAACCCTGTTTGTCTGTGAACATAATGCCTATTTTACTGCATCCAGGTGATGTTTTTTTATGCGCATGTCTTCTGCAAAAGTCGTCCATGTTTATTATTTGTTTGAGGGGCATTTCAAGGTAATTTTTTGTGACAAACATGACATTTTGACACCATAAAATTATGTTTCCATGGAAACTTCTGTATATTTTCTTTTACATTTTGTATTAATAGAAACCATGTATTAATAGAAACCATGTAAGTGATGTATACTTCATAGTCGCAGACCAAATACCATGAAATGCCCCTTGAACCCTTCATTTGTACCACTACTCATACTTTATTATTTGTACCTGTATGGTATTTCTAGTGAAGTTTTTGGTATCAGCTATTTTTTTTAATTTCCGAGACAAAAGACAGATTCACTGTTAACACTGCGATTGGAAATTTTTTAATTCTTTCTTTCAAAATGACAATCAAGATAAAATGTTTAAGTTAATCCGGATTACAAACGAACACAATTACCATGTCGGCTGTTCTTATCTTATTAGATGACATTACCCGAGGACTTCCGATATTGACATATTTGAAACAATTGATTGATTCTTACTTAGGCCAAACAAAAATATAGGTGTGTTTCCGATTGCATCCCCCCAAAAAATTAGGGTAGGTAGGTAGGGTTGTTTTTTTCCCCCCCTTCGCTTTCTTCCTTAATGTGTGTGTACTTATATAACATTATCTATAAATAATATATATGGATTTGTGGCATAAACAGATGTTTAAAATATTGAAATAACCTGTAGCAAGGCTATGTTCGTACATTCGGTTACTTCCGTGACCGACCAAGCTGTTTGGTGGTAGCTAATCAGGGGAAGGAACTCTATTACAAAAGCTTTTCCACAATTTCTCGATGTTTTTCGGAAGGGTATTACATGTGCAAAATGTATCGTATAATAGTACGTAAACAATGTGCAAGGAAGGAAATACTCTTGTTTGGTGATGTTGTCCTCTTTTATTTTTACTTCTTTTTTTAAATTTAATTTTTTTTTCAGTTTAAGAGAGAAAAAATTAGGGTCGGGGGGGGGGGGGGGGTAAAACTAGGGATGGTCGGTCGACTGGAAACACACCTATTTTTTTTGTTTGGCCTTACACTTCAGCTGAGGTGTTCCGACCATCCAAGTGAGTTTGTTTAAACTACTGGGTTTTTTTTTTCTCTCACTACTGTAAGGTGGCTACTTTTTCGTTTTAGTTGAAAAATAAAATCATGCTGACAAAAGTCACAAATAGTTTATTTTATAAATTATATCTATGGAAATAAAATGTTCACAAAATTTGTGGGGAAGATCTTGACAAACTGGTTGGCGAGTGTGTGAGATGTGTGGTGGTGGGTGTGTGGGATGGTGGGTGGGTGGTGTGGGTGTGTGGTGTGGGTGGGGGGGGGGGGGGATAGAAGTGAGAGCTTAGGTAGGGAGGCAGTTACAGCCAGATAAAAGAGAGAATGCAAACGTTGTGCCGAGAAGATAATTGACCAATTATGGGCACGTTCTTATAAAAGTACGTGTATGAAGGTGAAATACGTTTATAAAAATTAATTGTGAGTGGGATTTTCACTCAAATCAGTCACTGGACCTGACCCTGGTAAAGCGAATATCCGTCCCAAATAATGTTTATTATAATGGAAAATATAACGATGGCGAATAAATTGTAGGAAAAAAAAATCAAATATAATTTAAAATGTGCTCGAATTCAAAGAAGAAAACCTGAAGTTTCACTGAAAAGTCAAGTCTGTCCAATTCCACTGTCAAACCAAAAAAACTAAGATGGCGATTAGTGACCGGAAGTAGAGCCTCAGTTTCATTTCTTTTCTTCTGTTATATTTTGTTCCAATAAAAGTTGACAGCAAGGGACCTACCAGTAGAACAGACTGGGACGAGTGAACCAGCCTCTGGAGCGAATTGGTAGAGGGCGAGTCGGTTTGGGGGTGAGTTGACCTGCTCGCCTGATGCGCTAACGATCATGGATTGATCCCTGTCAATGAGCCTATTGGGCTATTTCTCAATCCAACCAGTGCTCCACAACTGGTGTAACAAATGCCGTGGTATTATATTATCGATCCTGTCTGTGGGGTGATGCATATATATATATATAGGCGTAATGCATACATGTCTTATATTCTTAACTATATTGGTGCTACCTTTATATAATAGATATCATACGTGTATACTGATGGCTTAAAATACAAATTAAAATGCTCCAAGACACTGGAGCAACTTGTATAACTTTAATTGTCTTTAAGAAACTCATAAATACTAATACACACAAAATTGACTTTGGCAATGTTACAATCTGATTAAAATTAGTTCTACTGGTCTATAGTGGAGCTAATTTTAATTAGATTGGCAATGTTAAAACCACCATACAAGAATATTCTTCAAGAGTAAAACAATGTCTAAAATCCTCAAAGCGTACACGTGGTAGAGGATCTGGGGGCCTGCTAATTATGTAAAAAAAATAATACTTTTACCATTATATTACTGAAATTTGTAACAAAAATGATTAGAGTCTGCAGGTGAAAATTTCGGGACATGCACCGTGTAGAAAAAAAATCTGTTTCTCTTCTCATTTTATATAGACTGCCTCCAGCTGAATCACCATACTTCCAAGATCAGTATGCCGTGTTAGAATCTGAAATAGCTACATGTAGTTCAGTGGGTTCTATTATTTTAATGGGGGGGGGGGGGGGGAATAAATGCTAGAACAGTTGATAACAATACAATACTGATGATTACATTCCCCCATGATACAAATGACTTCTTACCTCTACCTGAAAACTATACACCGGACCACATTACCCAAATCGAAAAATCACTGTACACAACAAACAACGCACATGGTAAACAAAAATATGGCAGACCTCTATACAACAACGGGTGTTCGCATTCTTAATGACACTATTTCTCGCTCCAGCCAGTGCACCACGACTGGTACATCAAAGACCGTGGCATGTGCTATCCTGTCTGTGGGATGGTGTATATAAAAGATCCTAATCGAAAAAAGTAGCCCATGAAGTGACGACGGCGGGATTCCTCCCTCTTGAAATATCTATGTTGTCCTTAACCATATGTCCGAAGCCATATAACCGTACATAAAATGTGTTGAGTGTGTCGTTAAATAAACAATTTCCTTCCTTTCTTCTTAATGGCAGAACACCGGGGGACTATCTGGGTAAACTAACATGCTATAATAGTCAAGGAGCAAGTGCAATTGATTAGTGTTATCTGTCAAGAAAGTACGTGTCTTTCCGACATTGTTAGCCTAAATGTAAAACTTATCACAGCACTGCACAGCATCTATTATCATCAAAGGTAACCTAACTACCACAAAACAGCAACAACCCAAACTACGTCAGCTGAAACCAAAACATAAATTAAACACGGATAATAGTAAAAAAAATACCAGCAAGAACTCCTATCCATAGATTCACTAGAAAAAAATACAAAGCTTCATAAATAACAAAATTGAATGTGTCTAGGTATTAAGCAATATCATGTTGACATCAGCATCCAAAATATCACCTACGCGACACAGAAATCCAAATCCACCCGCAAAATATACAGAAAGAAGTGTTTTATTTAACGACGCACTCAACACATTTTATTTACGGTTATATGGCGTCAGGCATATGGTTAAGGACCACACAGATTTTGAGAGGAAACCCGCTGTCGCCACTACATGGGCTACTCTTTCCGATTAGCAGCAAGGGATCTTTTATTTGCGCTTCCCACAGGCAGGATAGCACAAACCATGGCCATTGTTGAACCAGTTATGGATCACTTGTCGGTGCAAGTGGTTTACACCTACCCATTGAGTCTTGCGGAGAACTCACTCAGGGTTTGGAGTAGGTATCTGGATTAAAAAACCCATGCCTCGACTGGGATCCGAACCCAGTACCTACCAGCCTGTAGACCGATGGCAAAATATATAGAGAAAAAAACTAAACCAAAAGTAAGTGTAAGTGATATACAGTCGCAATTCCGTAGCTTGGCTAGACAGCTCAAAACAAACCCATTAAATGTAACACTACGCAACTCACTGATGAAAACTAAGAAAAAAACCTACACAGAACCAACGAGCAATTAGAAGAAATCTTAAAGAGGAATTTAATTTTTTTAATTGTTTTTTTAAAAAACCTAAATGATGAAAAGTCAAAACAATATTGGAGCATCGTAAATAATATTTTCAATAAAAACAAAGGCAACCTCGAGTTACCCGATGAAATGATCAAGAATCTCACTGCCCTTTCTAGAGATTTAATTCACTGGCTTAGGAAGTAAAGGGGGAGGGGAGGAGGGCATGCCCCCCCCCTCCCGCTTTGTAGCAGC